>NW_020185317.1:1245182-1248463 GCF_003031525.2 Neophocaena asiaeorientalis asiaeorientalis
TTTTTTTGCGGTACATGGGCCTCTCACTGTTGTGGCCTCTCCCGTTGCGGAGCTCAGGCTCTGGACGTGCAGGCTCAGCGGCCATGGTTCACGGGCCCAGCCGCTCCGCGGCATGTGGGATCCTCCCGGACCGGGGCACGAACCCGTGTCCCCTGCATCAGCAGGTGGACTCTCAACCACTACGCCACCAGGGAAGCCCTGATGATATAATTTGATATAACTATCACTATATGAACATTCACTTTCAAACAAGAGTTTAAAATACAGAGATTCTATTAGTGCATAAGGTACATATATATTAATCATTAATGTTATAATTAAAATGTTAAAAGAATATAGGATTTTTATCTGAATCATTACATATATTTAGTACAATAAGTGAAAATGTACTACAAAGTAAAGTCTAATTTTTATTTAAATTATTGATGCTTAAGGATATTTTTGGCCATCTCCTATATTTGTCTCAACTTTCCCTAGCTTCTTTTTTTATGATACAGTACTTTTAGTGCCCTTAGTAGCCATGCCTATAAATCTATTTTAAACTGCTTGAGACCCATTAACAACCATTTTCATATTCTAAACCATACTCATGCCAAAACATGGTTTAATAAGGTACTTATGACTTTTCCCAGTGGTCCATTATTGTCTTTTGATATAACACATTTTCAGAAAATAAATATCCCTGACTTGCTACCTATTTGAAAATGTATTAGTTATTAGAAAGAAACAGTCTTTACAATCCAATGCTAATATTGTTCAAATCATTTCATGAATCAGAGCTTGCATAGTAAATTTGATCCCAGTTTTACTTGGCCATAAAATTGATAAGAATTAAATACAAGGGCATTCAAAACCAGTGAAGGCTCAGCTGGTAAAACTAAAGTGACAATTCAAAAATAGCCCAGATGTTCAGATTAACCGTGCAGAATGGGATGGTGATAGCCTTTGTGTCCTGTCAATGTTTTAGGGGTGAAATTAAGACAATGCAAGTAAAGTGACAGATGTTCCAGACTAGCAGGACAATGCGCATTATTATTATTTTCAGGTACAATGTTGTCTAGGCTCCTCCCTCAGAAAAATATCGGTTCTACTTTTCCTTCTTTTTTATAGAGAAGATTATGAATGAGTGAGGTTTTTTTTTCTTCTCATAAGTAAATAACCCTGATTCTTCAGTCCCATCTAAGGATGGAAATAGCAGAAATCTAAGAAGTAAATCTACTTTGAGGTTATTCTGGAGGTAGGTGAATTTGTCCCTCCATACTTTAAGTTAGAAAAATGAGCAGAAAGGCACATTCTTAAAACACAAAGGCTGAACAGACACCTCACCAAACAAGATAAACAGATGACAGATAAACATATGAAAAGATGCTCAACATCATAAGCTATTAGGGAATTGCAAATTAAAATAACAATGAGATTCCACTACACACCTATTAGAATGGCCAGAATCCGGGATACTGACAGCACCAAATGCTGGTGCGATGTGGAGCAACGGGAACTCTCCTTCATTGCTGGTGGGAATGCAACCTGGTACAGCCGCTTTGGAGGACAGTTTGGTAGCTTCTTATTAAACTAGACATACTCTTACCACACAATCCAGCAACTGTGTTCCTTTTGCCAGGGACTTGGGCAGGTATGAATCCTGTCTGGTCCAAGGGTGGACAGGACTACCTCCACAGCCCCAGTTAGTAGGGCTGGTGTTGCAACAAGGGTCCACTTCAGGGTCTTCAGCTGGGTCCACAGAGGGCAAGCCTGTTACCAGGTGCATGGAGGAGTGTTGCTCCCACTGAGTTCCTGGTAGGGCTCCTGCTAGATCACTGGACAGGACTAAACCCGGACTGCAGCTGAGTGGGGCTGCAGCCAGTCACAGGGCTGCTTCAGGTTCCATAGCTGGGAGGTCTTCAGGCCTGCCTCCTGGGGCATGGATGCGTGTGCATCTTGCTGGGCTCCTGGGTGGGCAGGGCTGCTCTCAGACCACAAATGAGTAGGGTTAGAGTTGGTCACAGGGCTGATTCAGGATCAGCAGCTGGACTGATGTCAGCAGGCTTGACTTCAGGGGCACGGAGGGGCATGTCTCCTCTTGGGCCCTGGGCAGTCAGGACTGCTCCACAGAAGGGACTGAAGCCAAGTCACAGCACCATTTCAGGATCCACAGTGGAACCAAGGCAGCAGGCTTGCCCCCAAGGGTACTGATAGGCAATCTTCCGACACATTCCTGAGTGGGCAAGACCAAACCAGGACCACAGCTGAGAGGGCCTAGACCTGAGTTATGTGACACGTCAGGGTCCGCAGCTGGCCCCAAGTTCAAGTTCAGGGCGGTGCCTGTTACCCGAGGCAAGGGTGGGTGAAACTCTTCCTGCGTCCTTTGACAGACAGATGCTGGTGGCAAGACCAAGGCCAAAAGAGGGGGTAGCCGAGTCCACCGAGGGACAAGGCTGTCTCTGTGTCTGTAGCTGTCCTTGGTCAGGGAGCCTGCCACCTGGGCAGCCACCGACTTTCTCAAAATGGCCCTCCTTTGTCTTGTACTCCACTGGGGTTTCTCCATCTCCTATCTGAATCCCAAAACTCCCATAAAGGCACTTTTGTCTGTAGATTGCTGCCAAACTATCGTTGCTAATGGGGAATATGATCAGGGAATCTCCTATTCTACCATTTGGTGATGTCACCTCTCTTGGAATGATTTCAATCTTGACAATAAAAGTACATTTCAGTTTAATGTGTTCTATTTAGGATTAGCCCAGTGTATTTCATGTGATAGTCAATTCAAAGTACAAACTTTATATCAAGGCTATTTTTCTGCTCTGTCAAGGTGCCGCTTCTCATGGAGGTTGCTCTGTAAGAAAGCGATGTGATCTTACTACGGAGGGCTGGGGTGTGGACTGGCTCATATACTCTTCTTAGTATCCTCCCTAAATTTTTTGTGGTATGATTGGCTTGTGCTGGCCCTGGGTCTGTGAGCTGACATCGTCTGAGGAGTGACTTGCTATTTTTGGAGTCACTTAGGTAGCTGCTGCTGAAATCCATGGTTGCTGCCATTTGCTTTGGTCATGAAGTTCCTGTATTTTGCAGTTCCAGGGTCCTGACCCCCAGTCTCAGATGTTCCCCTGTTCTCTCTGCATCTCTTAGTCCTCTACGCAGGAAGTCCTGGGCCTCTTGCATGGCATTTTCATACAATGCAGGCTCAGGGTGCTATTTTAGGCTTATCTACTGTATTAGTCAGGGTTCTGTAGAGAAACAGAATCAATAAGATGTATACTGCCTATTTTATATATATATATATA
>NW_020185317.1:1249013-1404294 GCF_003031525.2 Neophocaena asiaeorientalis asiaeorientalis
AGGATGTATGTATGTATGACTGTGGGTATGAGTGTATTTTTTAAATACATACCGAGAGAGAGAAATTTAAGGAATTGGCTCACACAATTGCGGGGGCTGGCAAGTCCAAAATCTGCAAGGCAGGCCAGCAGGCTGGAGACCCAGGGAAGAGCTGATGTTGTAGTCTCAAGTCCAAAGACGGTATGGATGCAGAAGTACTTTGTCTTCATGGGACCTCAGTCTTTTCTCTTAAGTCCTTCCACTGATTGGAGGAGTGCCGCCCCCGCCCCACCATATTAGGCTTTACCTAAAGTCTGTTCATTTAAATGTTAATCATATCTGAAAAATACCTTCGCAGCAACATCTAACTGGTGCTTGACCAAAGAAGTGGGCAACATAGCCTATCCAAGTTGACACATAATATCAACCATCATATTCATCTGGAATAGATACTTCTATTGGTCATTACTGTCCTACCTGCCTTGCCATGCTGGACAAGGTGGGTGGATATAACCCAAGTTAGATGCTGTCATATTCTTTCTGAAATCTATCACGGGTTATATTGGCATTTTTATAATCTTGTACATTTGTTCCCTTTGGTTGAGACCCTGAGAATTAGAGGGAATAGATCTTTCCTCTATTACCCAAATAACCCTCATTTTATCTCATCTTCTTTAAATGCCTCGTATTCTTACTATTTTAGAAGATTTCCTATTTATTTTCTCTTCCTGTTAGAAACTTCCTACACACACTGTGTCTTCCCTTATCTCTACAGCATGGCTCTTTGATCTGAGTTAGCCAGATATGTCTGTATATATAAAGGAACAGTTTTGAAATGTAGAAAACCCTTTACTTTCTTAATAAAGTTAGGCTAAGAGAAAATTGGGCTTCACATTTTTATTTTGGGTGTCAAAAGCAGAAGGTACAGACTCTGTACTTCTGCTATAAAAATTCTAATTCTCCCTTGGGCAATGGGTTAAACGAGAGAAAGATCACACACAATGACATTAGCAAAAGAAAAGCACTCTAATCTGTTTAAAAATACATTTTCCCTGTTACATAACAATTATGCACTGGGTTTTGGAAGATTCTAGAAAGTTTTATAGAACAGTTGGGGAAGTATTGCAAGATGATAAATAGCAATAGAAAGAAGTATAAGCTCAGGGACAAATAGTGTAAACAGTAGTTCAGAGGAAGAAGCAGTGAACAAAAGCATTTTTTTCTGCACCTGTTATAAAAATATGTAAAACCATGAGTGATTTTTAGCACCAGCTTTTCAATAGGGGTGGACAGGGCCATAAGTGCATCTCCTGGATCCTCAACTCTAATTCTACTCCCCATGGCCTTTCTTTCACCATGTACAGGCTTGTCCTGACCTGGATTTTCCTACATTGGTTCCAGCTTACCTGAAGTTCACTCTAAGGCTAGCACTCTTACTGCTTACGGTTCATCTTGCTTAGTTGATCAACAGGGGAAAATCTTCTTTCCTAGATGTGTCCAAATGACCCTTGTACTTTGGCCTTGGGCTTCCCTATGCTGATCTTTTATTGGCAACTTTTGTAAGCCTGAGAGTGTGACAATGCACATCATTTTGAATCAGAATGTAATCTTTTAGGACCTATTATTAAACCATAAAATAAAGCCATAGGGTTTTTTTTTTTCCACTTTTTTCCGTTTACTTTCTTACTTTAACAATGCAGGAAGGAAGAGAATCCAAAAAGTAAAATAATTGTTGTCAAAATTTTATATTTCTTGTCACTCCAATTTTGGTGCACACAGTGATACTCATGTTATGTCTGTCTAATCATTATTTTTGGAAACAATTTATTAAGTTATATTTTTAATTCAATTTTTACAGTTTGGGTATAATCCCTCCCTCCTACAAATATAAACAAACAAACAAACAAATATGTATACAGTTGATCCCTGAAAAATGTAGGGTTTGAGGCATTGACCCTCTGTGAGGTAGGAAATCCCTATATAATTTATAGTTGGCTTTCCATATCTGGGGTTCCTCTGTACCATCGATTCTGCATCTGCAGATCATGTAGTGCTGTAGTATTTACTATTCAAAAATATCTGAGTATAAGTGGACCCACAAAGTTCAAACTCTTGTTGTTCAAAGGTCAACTGTGTATATATATATTTGGTGGTGTTTGTTTTTGTTTTTGTTTGAGTTTTTCTTTGTCTAAATAAGCCTGAGGATTCTGTTGCCATTCTTTGCATCTTCCAGTTTTGAGCACAGGTGGGCAGGTAGTAGGTGCTCAATAAATCTTTTTTTTTTAAAATAAATTGTCTAGAAACAAAGTATGCTACTTAACACTGTGAGAATATATTCTACATTTTTCTTTTTTCTCCAACACTAAATCCTCTTAACATTTTTATTTAATGCAGATTGACCAACTAGTAGGGAATATGGATTTGGGGAAAGAGCCCCAAATCTGCAGTTTATGGAAGTTAGTGTCATTTGGTTTTTTTTGTTTGTTTGTTTATTTGTTTTGGTTTGTATTTTTAAATAGTTAGGTGGCAAACTCCCATTTCACGCTTAAACGTTGTGGACTAAGAACTTGACATGTGATCAACAGACATGGAGACCAAACACATATAAATGACATTTAGTGTTGAATCAAATAAATGTTTGAAATGAATCTAACATTTGTCCAATCTTAAGTAGACTGGGCTATTGAGATACATATTAAGTAACTGTAAATAGTCTGAAAAAAACTGTTATATAAACATATATCGGATGAAATTATCTGCAGGGCTATTTTTATTCTGTATTCTCCCACTGTGTCAGAGATTTTTAAACAGTCAAGTTTCTGCTCTGGGGCTGAGAGCAGAAAAGATGACCTTGAAGGAGGTGAGAGGGAGATAAACTTTTCTGTTGTAAGTAGGTTAGCAGTACCCTTTTGTCCTCTCCCTTGTTCTGTCCACTTACTTGATTGTTAGCTCGTCAGTTTCCCCAGGCGATCTCATGGCGTTTTGGATATGAGAAGTGCTCTCTTTCCAAAAGGCCACTGCCTTCCCTTAAATGATTCTATTAAAGTGCCAGAATTCCATCTATTCAGCAGCACCAGAGCCTGAGTATTTAGATTCTTTCTTCAGACAGAACAAATAGTTATCACAACATGAGTGATACAGCTGCTGTATTCATCCAGCCACTAACATATTAGCAGAGATTAATCTGTTTCTTCTCTAATAATTTTTCAGTCTGAACACAGCTCAACTTCTCTTTATCTCCTGCTGATGTTGTTCTTGCCCGGAAGCTCACCATTCATTATGTTGTACTTTCTTTTTCCCACTGAGTAATCCCATTACTGGTTGTTCCCATCTGTACATTTATATAAGATGCTTCTGAAAAATTACAAGGAAAGGGAACCAATGACATTTATGTCTTGTTGGCATGAATTTCTATCCACTTTAGTAGTCATGTCAGGAAATATTGTGTATAAGGTCTTCCTAAATAACTGCTCAGACATAGCATGATTTCTGGGAAAAACAACAACAAAACCAACTCTTCCTGCTAATCCCCACAAAAACAGAAAATGATATTCTGGGCAAACACATCGCCACTTAGCTGATTTCTCAACATCCTAACACCCTTTCAATTTTCAGAAAATCCTCTTTAATGAGAAGATAGGGTGATCAAAAATGTCGCTCAGAAAATGCAATTAGTGATTTTCCCACCTCAGCAGCTTTAAGATTACACACTAGCCTGAACTTGTTTCCTCTGCATATCTTACAAGCTTTTCAGCTGCTCCTGACCAATCCGTAATTTTGTAGTGGTAGAGTCTATGGGATAGGCAGGTCCTAAACGGGTGTACTTAAGACAATCTTATTTTGCTTCTGATGTCTTCCCTAGGTTATCTCCTATGGGTACACAGCCATCAGATTTTTTACTGCGTTACTTCCTATGAAATTATAACCCTCAGCACATAGCTTTCAGTTGGTTCTGATCCGTGCACTAAAACTGTAAGAAGGAACACTGAAAAAAATGCATAGAGTTCACAGTCTTCCTTTCATATAAACATAATAGGATGAAATTACCTACAGGGCCATTTTTATTCTGTATTCTCCCACTGTGTCAAATTCAGCTCTATTGGACTTGGAAGGCTAAAGGTATGAAATGGTGACTATTTTTCTAAAAGCTATTTCTCTGGGCATCTCAGTGGTAGTCTCCAAGGAATATAGCAACCCTTTTCTGTTGAAAGGTCATTTCTCTTCCCTTTTTCATCTAGTAACTTAACCAGTCATTTATTTGTTTGAAAATTGTAGAAGGTAGGAATAAAAGGTCCATGTGGTCCACCATATTAAGTAATACTATCTAATTATATATGTGTATGTGCATATTTATTCACATATATACATACAAATGTAATATTCCCATATATATTAAAAGCTTCAAAGTACTTTTAACTTTCATATAATCCTCACAATAAAGAAAGTGGAAATTACATAAATTTTGCAGTTGTTAAAATTGAGGATCAGAAAGGTTAAGTGAGTTAGAGTTGTGAAACTAGGTCTTTTGACATATTGTTTAGTACATTTTTTTCCCCACAACATCACTTCAATTCTCAGCATTAGGATAACTTACCCATTTTAAAATAGATGCTGTAGATAATAATTACAAATATTCATAAATGTACTTGAAATGAACTTACTATCATTCATGAATGTATGTATAAGAATTTGTTCAGGGGCTTCCCTGGTGGTGCAGTGGTTGAGAGTCTACCTGCCAATGCAGGGGACACGGGTTCGTCCCCCGGTCCGGGAGGATCCCGCATACTGTGGAGTGGCTGGACCCGTGAGCCATGGCCACTGAGCCTGCGCATCCAGAGCCTGTGCTCTGCAACGGGAGAGGCCACAACAGTGAGAGGCCTGCGTACTGCAAAAAAAAAAAAAAAAAAGAATTTGTTCAAGTCCTTGCCAGAAAACTGAGATCAGAGGAGATGGTAAAAAGGATAGCCAAGTTTTGTTGTTGGGACTAGAGAGGCTTGGGGTAAAATGTCATAGATAGCGTATGGAATTTGACAGTTGGTCAAGGAGGGATAAATAAGAAAATGCCCCAGGTGAAGAGTGAGAATGTCGAAAACATGTTTTCCTTATGCTTTACCCTGGTAAGAGAATTTCCTTCACTGTTTATAGGGAATTAATTTTGATTATTTTTTTCTGAAGTAGAATTCATGTCTCTAGCTTATATACATGTTATATAATCAAAACCTAAAAACAATTAAATGATCTTGTTTAAACATCATTCTTTTTAAAAAAATTCTTGTTAGGACTAATTTGTGTTGAAATTGGAAAGAGGGGGGCTCTAGCCTTATCTTCTTTTTATAAGGGCACTAATACCATCAGAAGGGCTCCACCCTCATGACCTCATCTAAATCTAATTACCTCCCTAAGTTCCCACCTCCTAATGCCATCACATCAGGGATTAGGGCTTCAACATATGAATTTTCTGGGGTGAGGGGACACAAACATTCAGTCATGGCAGGGTCACAGAATTTTTAAAAAATCTAATGATTACTAATTTCGGGGGGTGCTTCTTGTTTTCTTTCAGACATGCTCACCACGTTCAATGAGATGTAGGCCTTTGAACAAGAACAAAATATAAATGCTTATATTTACCTTTTAAATATTGGAGGAGCACACACAAGTTATACCAGAAAAGAACAGAAAATGCATTTAAGATGAAAAAAGGTAGAGTTATTTCTTAAACAGGAAGGTGAATATACTTGGGTAGGCGGAAATATGCATGATGCATTTTCTAAGGCTGACATGGTGGCACTGTAATTAGAAACAGGTGCATATAAATTAGAAAAGAGAGAAGACTAATTGTTACTAATGAACCTTTTAAAGTAAAAACGTTACTTAATGAAATGCATAATTAAGCATTAATGGCCAAAAAGATGGGTAATCTTTCACTTGCACTAAATATTGACTTAAGGTGAAGCCTAATTTGTTATAAGCGATAAGAGCGTCACTGCTCTTATATGTTTATAAAGACAAGCAAAACAAAGACATAATTTTAGAATGTTGATTTTAATATGCATTGGAAAAGGTGACCATTTCGTGATTTGAAAGTGATAGAGGGGAATATTAAGAACATTACACCCAGGCTATAGTGGCAGACAGCAATTACAGGATTTCTATAAGCAAAAAGGACATCCCTCTATCTTAGAACTAAAAAGATCTATTCACACAGGGTTCAAATCTTTTTCGATAGTTCCAGTTATTGCAATGCTTGTCAGCCTTGGATTCACATTGAATTACCTGGGGAACTTTAAAAAATTCTTATGCTCAGGCTTGCCCCAGGCTAATTAATCTGAGTGTTCATTTGTAGGGGGTAGAGTGGCACCCAGACCTGAATATTTTTAAAGCTGCTAGAGATACTGGGTTCTGGGAAAGGTCTTTTGCAGAGTTTTCTAATGGATAATGTAGTATTCTTTGCTTTTCCCTTTGCCAGGGATTCCTTTGCTCATCTTACCCTGAGAGTTATTTATCCTTCACAGCCCAGCCCAGCTGTCATTTTGATGGGAAGCTCTTCCATGAATTAATCACCTGAACTTCACCTCTGTGCTACCTCCACTGTAGTTTGTAAAATAATTATTGTCCTTAGCACACTCTTCCAGAATTTGTAAATTAAGCCTGTCTTTTGTCAACCCTTTAAAAAATTCACAGGTTAGTAGAAAAATTAGACTTAGGAAGCCAATTTAGCTTTGTATTCCCAGTGGCTAGTGGAGTGCTTGACCTGCTATGTGACTGGGTACAATAGGGACCCAATATATGATTGTTGAATTGTTTGATGGAATATCCTTGATGACTCCTGCCTTGGCAACAACTTCGCTTGATATATTCTTGTGATGTGTTTATGTATTCAGTAATTTTGCATACATGAATTGAAAATTTATGCCATTTCTGTGTTGGCAGAGGTAATGGAGATGTGTTATGAAAAACGTGAACTTGTTGGACTCAACACTTTTATTTTTCAAATTTGTGATGCATTTTAGAAAGTTCTTTTCATCATCAAAATTTATAAGGAATGGTTAGTGCTTATGACCTTAAACCAATAATTTATTCCTTATTTTCTTGTGTTCTATAACCCACACAGTAAAAGCTATACTTCAATCCGTGTCAAAGGAGAAACATTAACCACAAATTTCACTTTTTTAAAGAAAAGTGTAATTCATTTTTTTCCATTGTGGATGTATACATTTTCATATGAGGGTCAGCCAATTTGTGCTTGAAGGAGGAATGTTTCAAAAAAGTACAGTGTTAACTTTATTTCAATGAGAAATAAGGTGTCATAGACTAAAATTTTTAAAAAGCTCTTTAGGAATAATGAACTACTTGCAAAATTATTAGAAAATTATTATTATTATTATTATTTTTTTTGCGGTACGCGGGCGTCTCACTGTTGTGGCCTCTCCTGTTGCGGAGCACAGGCTCCAGACGCGCAGGCTCAGCGGCCATGGCTCACGGGCCCAGCCGCTCCGCGGCACGTGGGATCCTCCCGGACCGGGGCACGAACCCGCGTCCCCTGCATCGGCAGGCGGACTCTCAACCACTGCGCCACCAGGGAAGCCCTAGAAAATTATTTTTTTAAGTTATTTTAAAAAGATATTAAAAATAGCCTTCCAGTATAGAATGATGGTACATCTGTTAAATAGAGTAGGATTCTAAAAATGTTTGGAGTGGCCCCTGACCCCGGGCGGGCGCCGGGGCTGGCGTGATCGGCTGCAGCTCTGCCGCGAGATGGCGCGACTCGGCGGCGGGGCCGCCCGCAAGTCCAGCGCCGCCACAGCGCCCCAATGCGGCCGCGAGAAGCAGCAGGGAGAGCAGGCGATTGAAGATCTTACAGGTGAAATCATTTTAAAGAATTGATCTAGGGACGTGTTCAAGATATATATGCACCAATTTGGGGGAACGAATCATCCATCCATTCATTCAATGAACAGTTATTGCGTGCCTACTGCATATAAGCGACTGTGCCCTGTGATAGGGAACTAAAGGGGAAGAAATCACTGGCAGAGTCAACCGTCTGTTCCCTAACTCTGACTGGCTTCTTAAACTCCACTAGACGCATCATCTCCTAGAAGACCAGCGTTCTCGTGATCATGGAGGCCTCCCTGTCCTTTCTGTGACTGGAGCAATGCTGACCTCGGTTTCCTGGACCCATTCTGACTCAGATCCATCCTTTTGAGCAACAAAGGCAATGTCTACAGTGTGCAGATGTGACCTGGGAGAGCCTCCTGGATGCCGCCCAGCAAGATCCCCGCTCCCAGGCAGAGCTCAGAGTAACCAGAAGCAAGAAGAGAAGCCCATTCACTATCCACTCTGACAAACCACTCTTTCACCGTGAAGTGCCTGTGTTTGCATATCATTGACATTGTTGTACACAAAGAAATGAGGTATTGGATGGTATTTAGATGTTTCCTTCAATTTGAATAGGGAGAGAGATGCCTGTTGATTACTGGATCCACACAGATTAAACTGCACCCACCCATCAAAAAAGGAATATGCACATTTAATCAAAACGTCTACGGCTTCCCTGGTGGCGCAGTGGTTAAGAATCCGCCTGCCAATGCAGGGGACACGGTTCGATCCCTGGTCTGGGAGGATACCACATGCCGCGGAGCAACTAAGCCCATGCGCCACAACTACTGAGCCTGCGCTCTAGAGCCCGCGAGCCACAACTCCTGAGCCTGTGTGCCACAACTACTGAAGCCCGTGTACCTTGAGCCCATGCTCCACAACAAGAGAAGACACTGCAATCAGAAGCCCATGCACTGCACTCCACAACTAGAGAAAGCCCGTGCGCAGCAATGAAGACCCAAATAAATAAATAAAATAAATTTATTTTTAAAAATAAATAAATAAAAATGTTTGGAGTAATCTCAAAATATACCATTAATTAAAAATACAAGGGGCTTCCCTGGTGGCGCAATGGTTGAGAGTCCGCCTGCCGATGCAGGGGACACGGGTTCATGCCCCAGTCCGGGAAGATCCCACATGCCGCGGAGCGGCTGGTCCCGTGAGCCATGGCCACTGAGCCTGTGCGTCCGGAGCCTGTGCTCTGTAACGGGAGAGGCCACAACAGTGAGAGGCCCTCGTACTGCAAAAAACAAAAACAAAAATACAAGGTGCAGAAGAACGTATACTGTAAGTTTCTTCTCAAGCAAGAAGTATTGGCTTGTATGGCTGAATATATATGTATCTCTGTGTGTGTATTGCTAATATTTTCAAAAAGAAATAGTGCCCCAAACTAATAAAATGATTCTTTATAGGGATGTGGAAGAAAGTGGGGAAGAGACAGTGATGGAAGCTAGATTTGTTTTATAGTTTTGGCTTGGGAATCATGTATTTCATTAAAAGCAGAGTTAATTTAAAAAGAAAAAAGCAAATCAATCTGTAAAACAGAAAACAAACAGAAATTAATGAACTTAATTCTATGTCACAGAAAACGATGCAAAGAAGAATAATGTTCTGTGGTTTTTAAATATAGTATTTTGACTTTACATGACTAGTGGGATATATTGTAAAGACAAAAGAACCACAAAGAAATATTAAACTGCATTCACTGGTACTGCTGCTGGTGATTGTTAAAACTATTTAAAACTATTTTAATAGATATACAGATTAATAGCATAAAGTGAATAAGTAATGATGTTAATGTTAGGAACCAGATATTCAGGGTAAGAGAAAAAAATTATAAAATAGAAAAATTAAGTAAAAATTCTGTAATTGTTAACTTGAATCGGAGATGCATGTACTTATTTATTTTTCTTTCTCTGAAAATATATGTTTTTTTGTTTTTCTTACTTCTTCTTTTCCAATTTGTATTCCTTTAATTTCTTTTTCTTCTCTGATTGCCATAGCTAGGACTTCCAAAACTATGTTGAATAATAGTGGTGAGAGTGGACATCCTTGTCTTGTTCCTGATCTTAGAGGAAATGCTTTCAGTTTTTCACAATTGAGAATGATGTTTGCTGTGGGTTTGTCATATACGGCCTTTATTATGTTGAGGTAGGTTCCCTCTACACCCATGTTCTGGAGAGTTTTTATCATAAATAGGTGTTGAATTTTGTCAAAAGCTTTTTCTGCATCTATTGAGATGATCGTATGGTTTTTATTCTTCAATTTGTTAATATGGTGTATCACATTGACTGATTTGCATATATTGAAGAATCCTTGCATCCCTGGGATAAATCCCACTTGATCATGGTGTATGATCCTTTTAACGTGTTGTTGGATTCTATTTGCTAGTATTTTGTTGAGGATTTTTACATCTATATTCATCAGTGATATTGGTCTGTAATTTTCTTTTTTTGTAGTATCTTTGTCTGGTTTTGGTATCAGGGTCATGGTGGCCTCGTAGAATGAGTTTGGGAATGTTCCTTCCATATTTATCCTGGAGAATGTTTCATGCACACTTGAGAAGAAATTATCTGCTGTGTTTGGATGGAATGTCCTATAAATATCAATTAATTCTATCTGGTCTATTGTGTCATTTAAAGCTTCTGTTTCCTTATTTATTTTCACTTTACTATCTTCATTTCTTTGCATTCTTTTTTATTTATTCTGTTCCACAGAAGTGAATTCCACCACTCTGTCTTCCAGGTCACTTATCCGTTCTTCTGCCTCAGTTATTCTGCTATTGATTCCTTCTAGTGTAGTTTTCATTTCAGTTATTGTATTGTTCATCTCTGTTTGTTCTTTAATTCTTCTAGGTCTTTGTTAAACATTTCTTGCATCTTCTCGATGTTTACCTCCATTCTTTTTCCGAGGTCCTGGATCATCTTCACTATCGTTATTCCGAATTCTTTTTCTGCAAGTTTGCCTATCTCCACTTCATTTAGTTGTTTTTCTGGCGTTTTATCTTGTTCCTTCATCTGGTACATAGCCCTCTGCCTTTTCATCTTGTTTATCTTTCTGTGAATGTGGTTTTTGTTCCACACGCTGCAGGATTGTAGTTCTTCTTCCTTCTGCTGTCTGCCCTCTGGTGGATGAGCAATATATGTTTTCTAGGTTTGTACACTGAGAAGCCATAGTGGCAATGACCACATAGTCACAACGACTATTCCAGAAATCAGATAGAAGCTTCTAAATCCCATTTCCCACTAAAAGAAACCAAGGCTCTTTAGAGAAATGACTGATTGCAAGTCAGGGCAGGAATGAGCCTGGGACATCTTGTCAGGCAGATAAAAAAAAGCTATCCAAGTGTATTGTGATCATGTTAAAATTACACAGGAGTCAACCTGAAGGGCTCTCACTGGTCAAAGATGGGACAAAAGAATAACAACCACAATGCAGTGAAACACTTAATCATCCTCAAAGCAATCAAAAAAGCATAAAAGCAAAAACACAAAACATTTTGAACACCTTTGGAAGTAACTAGGGCAACAACTCATATTTTTGAAAATTGATAAAAGGGAGGATTCAATTATTTCTTCTGCCTTTTCTGTACAGACTATATTTCAGAATACCTGATAGTTTACAAGAGAGAATTTATTTATGGAAAAATCATTGCTATTGAATGCATGCAAAATGCTAAATATTACCATTTTGTAAGTCTTAATAAAATAGTGGATTAAGACAACAATCATAAATAGCTACTAGAATCATTACGTGAAAGGTTGATGGGGAACTTGATAATGGATGGGCTGTTCTTAATATCATAATAAGTGATATTGAGGCATGTGCTTCCTGAAGTAAAACAATAATGAACATCTCCATGGATGAAATATTCTTGCCAAAAGGAAAAGAAATCTAATTAATTAAATAAGCCTAAATCAATAAGGCCTCTATTTCTAATCCAACTTTTAGGAGATACAGAAGATAGCAGAACATATTAAATACCATTATAAGGATCCAATTAGCTATATACAGAGTGGAAAAATTCTATAGACAATAACCAGTTTCTTCAGCAAAGAGCATGAAAAAAAAAATAAGAGACGGGATTTAAAGGTACCTTGGGCTTCCCTGGTGGCACAGTGGTTGAGAGTCCACCTGTCGATGCAGGGGACACGGGTTCGTGCCCCGGTCCGGGAGGATCCCACATGCCGCGGAGAGGCTGGGCCCGTGAGCCATGGCCGCTGGGCCTGCGCGTCCGGAGCCTGTACTCCACAGCGGGAGAGGCCACAACAGTGAGAGGCCCGTGAACTGCAAAAAAAAAAAAAAAAAGGTATCTTATGAGATTTATCAACCAGTTGAATCTTGATTCCGGCTTTGTACAAGAAAATTCATAAAGACATTTTCAGACAATTGGGGACAATTAAACATGTGATGGTTACTTGTTGACATTAAGGAATTATTTTAAATTATTGCAAAAATTTTTTTTTGTTGAGTGTGGTAATGATATTGTGATATGTTTTAGAAGTTCTTTTCTGATAGAGATACATATTGAGGTATTTATATGTAAAATTACATGCTTTCTAGAATTTGCCTTAAAATAGAATAAAAGGGCAAAGGGTGAGGTAAAATTAGACCAGCAGAAAGTTAATAATTGTTGGAGAGAGTTGCATGGCATGTACATAAGAGTTCTATTTTTTTTTAATATTTGAAAGTTTCCATAATAAAAAGTTAAAATATATAGCACTCAGCATGATCAATTTGCATACTACTTAAAAAGATCAGTAATCTATTTTAGACAGATAGCAATAGGCCATTAGCAACATAACATCATTTATTGTCTATTTTGACCCATACAGCAAAAACTTTTTTCAATTAAAAAACTAAAATATTTTAATTGAGGAATTATTATCATTCAATTGTTTTATTAACTAACATGAGAAGAAAATGAGTTGGATTGAGCATTTTATAAAATATAAATTTAACCACAGCTCTTATCATTTAATAGAATTGTATATAAAATCTCTGGATGAATTCAGTGAAAAAGAACAGCATGATTAATGATGTTTGCTCTGGGTGTAGGATGGTGGTAGCACGTGTAGTGTATTTTTGCCTTACCTGGTTTATAGCTTTTTCACTACTTCCAGATACCTTCAACACTCTCATGATCTCATGATGGAACATGTGATCTGTGACCATAAACCAGGAGGCTGGAATGGCAAAGATGAATGAGGTTCTAGATACTAAGAATTTATAATGTCATTTTTAATGCTGTCCTTGTTTATAATTTTAGGCAAATTTACTTCTTCATTAACCACAACATATTTGAGATAATTTTTTTCTGGTGACTTGTACTGCCACCTCATCTCAGTTTTTTTTTTTTCATATATATAAAATGCTAATGAGATCCATGCATACAGCTTATTGCCATGGAGGAAGAATGAAACTAATTGGAAATAATAGGACTCAAAGTGACCATTTTGGACTTACTGTGATTGAGCCTTACTCTAATTTAAATCAAATGTCTTTATGCACTCATGAATTGATCATTTACAATCACCAAATTATGTAACATAATACAATTATAGAGCTTAAGAACTTTCAAAGAATGAAATAAAAACACTAAGAAACCACAAGAGATTATATTGAGGAAGTGACAACTTTGTTGTAAGACAAGACTTCTCAATTCTTCCAAAATCATAAAGTCTTAAATAATTTACAGGTTGTGGTGTAGGGATGATGATTTCAATTTATTAAAAAGCATAATCAGTTTGATTGACATAAAGTACATCAACTTTGGAGGAATGAAGCCTAACAAGAGGCAAATTAAGATAGAGTTTAGAGGCAAGGCCATTTTATTTCTAACTCCAACTCTGTTGTATATCTGCTTTATAAATACTTAGTTGGGTTGCAACTTAGGATGTTTTGATTGTTAACAAAATGCAGTGACCAATTCCATAACCTGTAATTGTCTCCAGAATGTTTCATGCATAAGAAAGTTCTTTCAAGTACTTTCACTTTTTGGGGTTGTGGTGAAAATTATATATCTTTAAAATTAACCACCTCAAAAATAAATGATGGATTAAGTGTGACGTGGAGGTGTTTCTAGGCGTGTGTGCCTCTCAAGGCCCACTTAACTTTGATAGGCTGTAGTATCACTCTTTTAGATAATGTTTATTTTCGATGCAATGTGTAAAATGATATCTGCATCTTTTTCTGAACATTTCTCTCATTTTGAATAAACATGACTGGACCTTCTTAAAGGGTTGGGGTGTAATCTACACATTTCTTACCTTCTACAGAACACAGAAAAACAATTCAATTTCAATCATCTCTAAATTATAGCTACCTCTTGGATTTTAAATAATTAAAAACAATAGATAATAACTCTTTAATCATTTTTCCTTTACTTGTGAAATGCTTCAAATATCAACTCGTTGATTGTCTAAATTAGCCCCAAAGGATAATATCTTCATATTGTGTCATGTTTCTAATGAAAGCTATATTTTGCACATCAGAGATTTTAAGAGAGTTGTTAGAATATGTAATTCATGAGTTGATTCCCCACAGCTAAAATTCCTTAATTCTAGAGTGTGATAATTGTAGGCCTAATCCTAGAAGACCAAATGATGATGTAGCAGGTGAAAGAAGAAGGGAACCAGTGTTTTGAGTACTCACTCAGTGCCAGGCATTTCCAACGTTGCCTATTGCAAATAATCTTTGTGAGAACCCTGTGAGAAGGATATTAACATCCCTACTTTCTACTTCACATGAGCAGAAATGGGGACTTGTGAGATGAAGCCACTTCTTGAAGTTTATACAGCTAACAAGAAGGGACGTCTAAGCTTAGCTCTGATTCCAAAACTGACATCTCCTCAACTCTATCCAGTTCCTTACATGACCATTGACACTATATTTTCTACTTTCCCATGGCCAATATTCACAGGCCCTCTTCCTCATTTCAGTTTTCTAAATGAAATACTGTTAGATGGATCCTTCAGAGACTTCTCATATAAGGTATTTTGGGAAATTTGTACTCAGCTGGAGATGTTTGATTTGGTTGAGGAGATATTTTTCATAGACAATAGTATGAGTTTTCACCATTCCTCACTTTTATCCTAGAGGAGGTTTCTTTATTTTGATTTTAAATACCCAGAATTATTTAAGTACTTGCTCGTGATTCTCCTAGTTCATCATGTTCTTAATAATTTGTATCACATACTAGTTTAGTTTTTTTCACATCCTGAACATAATTTTTCAAATAATATAAAATATCAAGCATAATATATTGACCATATTGTTTTCTTTCTCCATCCCAGAAAGAACACAATGCTTAAGATCGTACTTAGGATTATTCTGTAGGCAATAACTACTGTTTTATCGAATGAGAAAAAAATAATGAAAGAGGTGGAAAGAAAGGAATGCCTCTTATAATGACTATCTCCCTTATCAACACCTGATTCCCCCATAGTCTACAGCATGTTAATAGAGCTCACTGAATAATTTCTGAGTGAGTTAAGCACTACCATTCACCAAATACTTGTTCAAGTCACTTGGAAAAGGCAGAAAGAGGTCAAGTGATTTCCAGTGACTGCTTCATAAATAATATGGTACCTAGATGGATATTTTAGACTGCTTGAGTATTTCATTTATAAAATTTATAATGGTCTATTTAGGGGAAAATAATAATATTTTTCACTTTGAAGGGATTAATACCTTTTTAGAAATACAAATATCTGATACTTATTCTAGTTTGGGTTAGAAGGGTGTTAATACCCTTTATAGGAGTCACGTTGTGAAGGAATTTTCCTAGGATCTAGAAGTGTAGCTAAGGTGAGTTCTAAATATCCAGTTCAGGGTTTTGGTTGTCATGGTCTGATTACTCACTAACTTATTGAGTCACCACGACACACTGATAAATGCAAACCACTACAATTACTTTACAAATGAATTCCTTTGGAACCTTGAGACTAACTATTTTCACCATGCTTCTCAACTCTGTCATCCTTCACTTTCTCATGCCATTCACGTTCTATTTTCTCTCATACTTTAAGCTTTGCACTGCCTTGTCCATCCTCTCCTCTTGGCTTACCCTCTTACTACTGATTTCTTTCACAACACTTTCCATGTGACCTGTGGAACTCTGTTTTCTAAACAAATTTCCTTGAATCTTGCTTATACATTTAATTCAGAAAAGTCAGTTTTAGGCCTTCTAGGACCAAGCCTACAAGAATCAGCCTAATAACTGGTATCTCATCTTGCCTTTCTCTCCTTCTAGTAAACACTAAATACTGAATTTTAAGCTTACTAGAGATGTACATTGAATAAACTAATTTCTCCGATTAAAAGTCTCCATGGGCTACACAATAATTTTCACACTTTATGGCATATACCATGCTTATTTTTTACCTCCTCTTAAATTCTCCCATTCTATGTGCACCATATAGTAAACTCATTTCAGAAAAACTGCTCTTCACAGAAGTGGCCCTGTTCTGCTACTGAGTGTTTGTTAATGCTGTTTGCCCTCACTAGAATGTGGTTCTCCACCTTTCCTTACTTTTGAAGTCCTAACATTATTTAAGAAGGTGAAAATTTCTCCTTCTTAAAGAAGGCTTCTTAGATACAACTAATTTGAATCAGACATTCTTTCCATGGTAGCTTGATTGTACTTTGTACTCTTTTACACAGTCTGTCTTGTATTATACGTGATATGTTTCTGTACTTGTTTTCCACCTGGTTGCAAGAGTTTTAGGAGCAGGACTCTCCTTAAGTCATCTTTGAACCCTTGGAATGATAGATAGTTTGGAGCTGGAGTCACAGCAGGCAACTTAGGCAAGAATATCTTTCTGGCAGGGAACAGAAAAGCCTTGAAAAGCACTCAACAAGAAGGTTATTGTAAGGACAACTAGTGAAACCACACAGACATCTAAATACAGGCACCAGAGTATGTACAAGGCTCTTGGGAAGTGGAACTGGGAAAACATTAGAAACTAAGGATTTTGTTTTTATCTCTTTCTCTCTCTCCCTCAGGGGGTGCATGGCCTCTCTCATTTCTGCCTCATGTTCTCCCTGTCAGATCAGCTTCCTCTAAATCTGATGGCACAATGCCCACACTGTTATAGCATGGACTGTACATGACTTCAGCTTTCAGCTTTCATCACTATCTAGCAATTTTCTCCATAGTCCCTTAGTTCAAATTTCCAAGGGAGGATTCTTATAGTTCTTATTTTAGAGCTAGGCCATAATTTATTGTGGGTTCCTGGGAAGACTAAAGATTGGCTACTCTTGAGCCAGGTGTGCACCCTGATCTAAAGACCTGTGCAAGGAGAGGAAGGGGGTGGGGGCAAACAAATAGAAAACATGACCATTAGTGTCACAGGGCCTGGTAGAGGGACTGAGTCTTCCAAAGCCTCTGGAAAATGCTTAGCACAGTAGGTCTTCTAAGTAGTTATTGAATCGAATAGATATAAACCTAATGTGAATAAAATTTGGTTCAACTCTCACCACAATATTTTTTCTCCTCAAAGAGCATGCTTAGAGTAAGATACTTCATTAAGTACTTACCCATTCAAAGTTAATTCACTATTTAATCATTTTCTATTTATAAAATCAATTTATTCATATACAGCTTTGAGATTGCATGTTAGATGCATCAAGATTTGTGAATGATAGTTTTTCTTAAATCGTGTATACTTAGATCTTTTAAGCTCTAAATTTTAAAAATTGAATAATTTTTGTCTAGAATTTCTTTCTGAAGATCACTGTCAGGCTGGAAAACATAAACACAAAAGAAGGTCTTTCTACTGGTTCCCATTATGTGGGTGGGTATCGTTTAGTTTATTGCTTTGTATCTAGATTTAGAGAAGTACTGTGGGATTTCCATATCCAGAAAGCGTTGCTGTCAGAGCAAGAGCAATGATAATAATAATAATAACAATAATAATGATTATTTTCCAAAGGTATGAAGGTTGAATGAGATAATGTTTACCTGGAACATAGAAGTTTTTCAATAAATGGCATTATTTTCAAACATATAGTTATCAGATCAGTTTCCCTATACTACCACTTTCTTCATTTTGCTCTCTTGAGGCTCTTTTCCTGCTCCCATATTTTCTAACTGATTTTCTGCAAAATTTTCTGCTTGTCTCCACCATCTCTTTATTATATCTTTCCAAGACATTCCAGTTTACTTCTGTGCCTTTGTAGTTTATTTCCTGCCTCTTTTAAAATGCTCTGCATTCTCTTAACTTTGATAAATTCTATGCTTGTTTAAGGGCCTGTTCAAATCCTACCATTTTCAGGAGAGATAATTCAGTATAGTGGAGTGAGTCTAGATTCTCATCCCAGAACACTTGGGGTTGAATTCTCAACTACGAGTTATATGACCTTGAACAAGTTGTATAATCTCACTTTACTCATCTGTGAAATGGGGATTAAAAATGTTATAATAAAAGCTTTCACATATACACTAGCCCACAGGGATATTTTCCTTTCTGATTTTTTTTTTTTTTTCGCTGTACGCGGGCCTCTCACTGTTGTGGCCTCTCCCGTTGCGGAGCACAGGCTCCGGACGCGCAGGCTCAGCGGCCATGGCTCACGGGCCCAGCCGCTCCGCGGCATGTGGGATATTCCCGGACCGGGGCACGAACCCGTGTCCCCTGCATCAGCAGGCGGACTCTCAACCACTGCACCACCAGGGAAGCCCTGCTTTCTGATTTTTTTCCCCTTGGTCTGTACACGTAATGGTATGATATCTTATGTTTTTCTTTGCTTGTCTTTAGGCCGACCCAGGCTCTTATGAAAACTGTGGCTCTAGGGTTTTTTTTTTTTTTTTTTGGTAGCCTCTCACTGTTGTGGCCTCTCCCGTTGCGGAGTACAGGCTCTGGACGCGCAGGCTCAGCGGCCATGGCTCACGGGTCCAGCTGCTCCGCGGCATGTGGGATCTTCTTGGACCAGGGCACAAACCCGTGTCTCCTGCATCGGCAGGCGGACTCTCAACCACTGCACCACCAGGGAAGTCCGGCTCTATGTTTCAAAAGAACATATTAAGATAAAAATATTCTGTTTTTTAGAAGACTAGATTTTAACCGTTGGAGTTAGCAACAACCAGGTGACTATTGTTTAGTAGTTAGGGAGGCTTGGTTAAATTGCAGGACTTGCAGGGAATTGTTCCCATTCTGTGATCATGTATCCTTAAGGTAGTCTTGACTTCCCCAGAGAGGCATTATTCTGTTTCATGGCAAGTCCACCTTGGATAACTGCCATGATCTTCTCTTTGAGTTTAGTTTGAGGAAAACAGTGGGAGGAAAAAGACCAGAAGTAGCCTTTGCTCCCACTGTTGTAGCATGAATTATTTGCCTGGATAATTAGGGTCTTGGTGCTGTCATTATAGAGATTAAAGGCTGCTATAACACTTGCTGAGGCTCCCTCCTAGTTTAGGTACCAGCTGCCTCCAAGAATAGTGAGGCAAGCTGCTGAAGATAGTGGTGTTGTGGGCTTCCAAGTGGCTTCCAAGTGAGGGTAAGAAACGCTGCTTGATTTAAGTAATAGCAACTGAAACAAAGTCTAGTCTGTGGGAATGCCATAAATGTGCATGCATTCTTGTGGGGACAAAATCTTGATCTTTATCACGGCATTGTTGTTCAAAGTTAATGTTTCTTTCATATGCCTTAAAAGGTTTTTTCTCTTTTTCTTATAGGTGGTTGAATAGAATATTAATTGCTCTATATCCCATTTCCTTAAAGAGATTCTGGTTTTTCATATATGTGTCCTAATAAAAAGCTTACCATCTACTTAATGACTTCTTTATGTTGTAGCCAGGTGTCCCACAGGTGTGACTAAGCAGCTACTACATCACCTGCCTCTGGCCGCCTTCCTACTTTGGCTACCATTTATGAAAGGCAGAGGGGCACTGTGACTAAGGGTGTAGACTCTGGGGTCAGATCTCAACTCCACCACCTATTAGGTGTGATGTTGAGTCTGGTATAAAATCTCTCTCTGAGTTTTCTATTCTGTAATTCCTCATAGGGTTCATAAGAGAAGTAAATGAGCTAATACTTTAAAAAGTGCCTAGCAGATAGCAGACACTCAATACTTGTTACTTTTAATATTCTTATTACTATTGAGTACATATAGCACCTGGCTTTTAATCCATGTAAAAAGTCTCTGGGAAGTAGGCTTATCACGATTAAATAGATATGGAAATTCTGGTTTAGCAACATTAAGACACAGACACAAAGACATAGCTAGTAAATGGTAAAGCCAGAATTCAAATGCTAGGCTGACTCTGAAAGCTGCTCTCTAACCACTGTGCTTTATTGCCTCGGGTCTGTTTACAAATATTTCTTGACTGTGTACTATATGTTGGTCTTTTAAAATATTAATTAGTGCCATTTATGACACTCTCTCCAACTAAGATGTAACAAGTCCATATATTCTACTTCTGTCTTTCACTGTATGCCTGTAGTAGTGCTGAGCTAAAAATTGGCATTTGCTAATTCCTTTCAATGTACCTAAAGTTCTGATTCCAGAGAAGTCACTTCACAATGTCACAGCATCACTCACAGATTTCCACCTCTCTGTTCTCTGGAAATAATGGTCAATGAGTAAAAGGGGATTAAAAACTGGCTCAGGCATTGGCTGGGGCTTCCCTTGACCTCCTTTCTTTGCAATTCTTCCAGGTGTCATTTGGAGCAACTTGGAAGAGCTTATTCCCATGGTCTCTTCACTCATCCCTCTGTTGAGGTTGTAATAGCATGTGGACAAAAGGTACACAACTATTGATACCTAAGATTTAATTGAGTAAATATATAATCTGCTTTGAGATTGTATTTCCAGATTTTGAACCCCAGAACATACATGGAGTGGAGGTACAACCACCACTGTATTTAGTGCCGATGACCTAGTGAGTTGCAAGCAGCTCTGAACACCTTAAAAGCTGTGGCAGGCTATTTACCATAAGCCAAGATGTGGAAGCAACCTAAATGTCCATCAACAGATGAATGGATAAAGAAGATATAGTATATATATATATGTATGTGTGTATATTATATATATACTTATAATATACATATACATACGTATACACACAATGGAATATTACTCAGCCATAAAAAGGATGAAATAATGCCATTGGTAGCAACATGGATAGACCTAGAGATTATCATACTAAGTGAAGTAAGTCAGACAGAGAAAGTTGTATATCATATTATCATATGATTTATATGTGGAACCTAAAAGAATGATAAAATGAACTTATTTACAAAATAGAAACAGAAACAGACTCACAGACACAGAAAACAAACTTATGGACAACGATACTTCATTAAATAAAAAGCTGTGGCAGAAGTTTCAGAATGTACCTCTGAACTCTCCAGTAGTTAAGTGGTCTTGACAGCTGCTGCAGCTTTGGAATTATTACCATATCTATACAGTGTAGGTCCACAGCTCAGTGAAATCATTTGGGATGACAATGGGGCAGTCACTTAAATACTATGCTTTTTATTTTCCCACTGTGAAAGTTTTTCTTTGTAACATATGGATGGTTTCATAGTCATATTTTGAATGATACCCTCTTAGCTAACCAAAAATTATAAACTCTAATGAATTCAAAATTATCCAAGATGTGTTCTAAACACTGAAGTCCAGAAAAAAATTAGAAAAATCATTTCATAAAAATTATGACAAATGTTCTGGATCAGAAAAAAATATTTGGACTTTACATATGTGGTAACTAGGAAATAATTCTTTTTTCTGGCTTTAATCTATAAGCACACAGGAAAATAAATTAGTTTCAGAGACTTTGAATTTAAAATTTAAAAGCCTTATACTTCCTTTATCCAAATTATAATAAAAAATTATATTAAGTAATAGAGCTTTAAATGGCTGGTAAACAGGAGTCTGGATTAAAAGAGAAAAAGGAAGAAAAAGTCCATGTGGATTTTGCTTAAAAGATAATATCCTGGAACATCATTGATTCAGCAATTCTACTGTAATGAATACCCAAGGTGTTTCTGCTATGGGTATTTTGGTGATTAATCTTTGAGAAAACTGGATTGAGAGCATATTATATACCTTAAATATACTAATGAATATTTGCCTCATGTTATATTGATTTCAGTGATATAAACCCTGATCTCAATTACGACAATGATAATGATAGATGATAATAATGAGTCTTTCAACAAATGTTTATTGAGCACCTACTATTTTCCAGACATTGTTCTAGATATTGGGAATACAGCAGTGGAGAAAATGACAAGTCCTTGACCTCACCTCAAGGAGTTAACATCCTGGATGGGAGTGACAGAAAATAAACAAATTGATATATTATATGTCAGATCTGACAAGTGTTGATACTATATGTCAGATCTGACAAGTGTTGTGAAGCAAAATATAGCAGAGTAAATGAATGGATATGGGGCATTGCTCTATGACGATGAAGTGGAGTAGGAAGGGAAATGATGTTTGTTGAGTACACAGTATTCATTAGGTGTTTGTTTGTTTGTGTATTTGTTTATGTTAATCCTCAGAACCCAGAAAGTCAGGGTGTATTATCCTTATTTTATAGATGCCAACACTAAGATCCATGAAGGTTAAATGATTTGCCCAAGGTCTCAGAGGTAGCGACTGTTCAAGTCAGAATCTAGCCCAGGTCTTGTTGACTCTGCTCTACCATGCTGTTCTTCTTGATTTCTCCCTGAATATCTAATGAGTAAATATTTTTATTAGCACTTTTCAAGATACAAAGTGTATTTTTATACACAGTATTGTTTAATATTCATAATAATTTTAATGAAATAATATTATCAGAATGATTTTAAAGAAGAGAAAACTGAGACTCATAGAGATTAAATGATTTCCCCAAATTAGCAAGTCATATCCACAAGTCTTTGACTCCAAAGCCTCTGCCCTTTCTATAAGCTAGAGGCCATACAGAAGTGATGTTACTTGGTTTTAAGAAACATGACCTGTAGAGCTGAAAGACTGGAATTTGAATCCCAGTTCCACCACTTAAAAGCTATTTGACCTTGGGATTTTAAGTACTCTGTCTCAGTTTTCTCCTCTGTAAAATGGGGATAATGATAATATTTAACTTATTATGAGGATTAAATGAGCCAACAAATCTAAATCACTTAGAACAATGCCTGGCACAGTCAGTGTTTTATAAAAGTTAGCTGTTAACATAATATTGGGGAGAAGAAGGTAACCTATAATTATAAGTCACAAGTGGTACCCTATAATCAAGTGTTAAGTGATGAGGTTTTGACAATAATTACAGCAGAAGTTCAGAGAAGAGGTATGACCTGCACATGCCCATGGACTTCTAGATTCTCAGGAATATGTCAGAGTTTTCAAAGCCCCCTAATGGATGTCTCCTTCCCCAGCTTTTCCTTTTAAACGTTTTGGTTAGTCTATTGTTTGCCCCAACTCTAATTCACCACCTCAGGCAACTGCTATGTTGAACAATTTCCTCTGATTATTCTTCACTAATGCTCTCAGGAAAAGACTGCACAGGGCAAGCTCTCAGTCAGATCAATAAAGCTTGTGAATGAGATCTTCCAGGGAACCACTAGACAGGTCAAATGCCCATTCTCTGGAAATGGGGCTTTGTAAGAGCTTCAACCCATTCTGCCTCGTCTATTGGCTTCTAGGTTGCTGGTTTTCTTTTTTTCCTTCCATGATTATTAGGTGTTCTTGGCTTTGAAGGCTATTGCATAGCTGGGGTGGGGAGATACAGCAAGTTCAGGTTCAAATGCCACAAAACTTGTTCTTACTAAAATTCAACAATTTTTAAAAAAAATAAACACTCCTTGTACTGCTAAAAACGTTTAGTTGATTTTCAGAGCTCTGAAAAAGTTGATTCCAACAAATTTTTTCAGTGTTCTTATTTGCTTTGATAGAATATTTTTGAAGGGTTCTTACTCCACCATCAATACTATTTACTTAAATAATATAATTATTACAATAATGGTTTAAGAGTAAGTAGCAGATTTTGGGTAAACCTGTGATTCAGTTGGTGGGAGCAGACATGCCCAGGATTATGTGAGAGAACTACAGGCTTTGAATATTCAGCACACCATGGACAGATCAGTGTGCTCTAGGGAGGGACTAGATAGTTTCTGTTTTGTTTCGTTTTTGTGAGTAGCTAAATAGATATGTCAAGAAGGCTTCTATTGTACACACTTATAAAGATCTAAAATGTTTTACTGTGGATTCACTTTCTAAGCACAAATCATTTCTGACTTTATTGAACCGTTCTTAAGTTTGAGATCAGTCTATCATATTCTAATAACGTTTCACGGGGTCATAATACTTTGGGTTCTATATGTTTAAAGGAGGGAAACAGTTGAATGTCAGGCTCTGCCGTCAATTTGTAACAGAGACTGAGCCTGGGAAGGTCATGAACACTTTAAAAGCACCTGGGTAAATTCCCTGGTGGTCCAGTGGTTAGGACTCCGAGCTTCCACTGCCGTGGGCATGGGTTCGATCCCTGGTCAGGGAACTAAGATCCTGCAAGACGTGTGGTATGGCCAAAAAAAAAAAAGAAAACCACCTGGGAATGTTTTTGTTCTCAAGTCAGTCTCATCTAACATTCACTGTTGGAGAGTGTCTCCTTCCTTTTCCTTCTCACACAGCCTTGACTATTTCTGGGTGAGCTGCAGGGTAAATTCAGTCTTCTACTTGTAACTCAGTATTTCCATTGTTGCTGTCATTTTATTGGAGTAAAAATCACATACTGAATCTCTTATGTAGTTATAATAGTGATCAGGTCACGGTCAGATGCTTTTTTCAGTTCGAAAGAACTTGTCTACATCTCAAATTGATTTGAAATATATTATGGAACACAATGTAAAATACATTAGCAGATATTCTTAACTGCTATCCCACCTACCTTCTTGTCAGTTAAAGATATATTTCCCTTCCTTCATTTTTTTTTTTTTTTTTTTTTTTTTTTTTTGCGGTACGCGGGTCTCTCACTGTTGTGGCCTCTCCCGTTGCGGAGCACAGGCTCTGGACGCGCAGGCTCAGCGGCCACGGCTCACGGGCCCAGCCACTCCGTGGCATGTGGGATCCTCCCGGACCGGGGCACGAACCCGTGTCCCCTGCATCGGCAGGCGGACTCTCAACCTCTGTGCCACCAGGAAAGCCCCCCTTCCTTCATTTTTAAAAACAACTGTATTGGCATATATGTTCCATATAATAACATTTACCCATTTCAAGCATACAGTTCAGTGATCTTTATAAATTTTACTGAGTGGTGCAACTATCACCATAAATCAATTTTAGGACATTTTCATCTGCCTGATGAGGTCCCTCATGTCCATTTACGTGTCCTCTTTCTCACACTCAGCCTAAAGCAATCACTGCTCTACTGTTGTTTTTATAAATTTGCCCTTTTTGATACAATATGTGTCTTTTCATGTTTGACTTTTTTCACTTTGCACAATGTTTTTGAGGTTCATTGCCGGTATAGCAGATGCCAGCGGCTGGTTTTTTTATATTGCTGAAGAATATCCCACTGTATGGATTTCCACATTTTGCCTATCCTTTCCCCAGTTGATGGACATTTAAGACATCTCTAGTTTTTGGCTATTATGAATAGTATTACTATGAACATTCACGTTCAGGCCTTTGTGGGGATGCAATAACCTACTTGAACAGACTATCCTCTCCCCAGTGAATTGCCTTGACACTTTTTCAGAAATCAGTTAACTATAAATATGAGTTTATTTCTGGACTCTTAATTTTGCTTTGTTGATCTACATATGTCTATCCTTATGTTAGTATCACACTCTCTTGATGACCAAAACTTTACAGAAAGTTTCAAAATTGGAAAGTAAAAGACCTCCAACTTTGTTCTTCTTTTTCAAAATTGTTTTGACTATGCTAGTTTTCCATTCCCATATAAATTTAAGGATCTGTTTACCAAATGCTACAAAAATGCCTGCCTGAATTTTCATAAGGTTACATTAAATCTATAGGTCAATGTAGGGAGAATTGCAATCAATAATGAGTCTTCTAAACCACAAATGTGGAGTTCTCCATTTACTTTCTCTCAGCAAAATTTTGTAACTTTCTCTGTACAAGTATTGTACTTTTGTTAAATACATTCCTAAACCTTTTTTTTTGATGCTGTTGTGAATGGATTGTAGTCTTAATTTTATTATTAGATTGTTTATTGCTCATATATAGAGCTCAATAGATTTCATTTATTTTGATGCCTACCAGAAAAATTTATGTGATAGCTGAGTCC
Organism: Neophocaena asiaeorientalis asiaeorientalis; assembly: GCF_003031525.2. Classification (NCBI taxonomy): domain Eukaryota; kingdom Metazoa; phylum Chordata; class Mammalia; order Artiodactyla; family Phocoenidae; genus Neophocaena; species Neophocaena asiaeorientalis. The sequence continues at coordinate 1,275,100 of NW_020185317.1, forward strand.
TGGCTGATTTAAAGTGATGCTATAAATTCTTAAGGTGATTATAAACCTCTCATAGATAAAATCATATCTTATTCATCAGGGTATACCTGAAGCCCTTAGAATAGGTCTTGCACACAATGGGAGTTTATCATATTATTATTGAGTCAACACATGCACCTTGGAATATTATTTTTTTCAGTTTAAAACAACTTGGTTACAGATCTACATTAGTCAGTTGTGTTGATGGAATCCTTACCTATAAAAGTAATGTGAGTTGAAAATTTACCATAGGCTCTTATCAAGTTAGGAATTAAGGGTGTTATTACTGGTGAGAAATGAGGTTTTACAAAATTCATTATGTATTCGCATTGGGGGTTTTGTGACAAATGTCTTTGTTTTAATAGAATCTACACTGTTGTTGGGTTGTTGTTGTTTTTACTTGAGAGATGGGAATTGTTGGGGTACACTTGCTCATTTAAAATGTTTTAGGAAATCTCTTTTAGGTTTCAAACTTAGAAGTATTGCCAAAAGATAATTTGATAATTTGATGTGTCAGTTGGTCAGTACATCTAGATAGTAGCTCCTGAGTTTCTGCGACTGTCTTTATCTTTACTTACTTCAACCTCCCTAATATTGAGTTTGGGGATGTGTGTATTTCTTAAATTTCAGGGCAGAGTAAACCTTGGACTGTCATACTAAATGGCCTTGTTCAAATATTTACCTCTGTACATAAGAAAGCTTTTCCTCATAAAGTGAAGGCTTAATAACATTTGTAGGATGCATATGGAAACTTTTTCTATGGATTGAATAGTAGATATTATGGTAGGATCATCACTTGAAGACTACCAAGCATATATGATAGGATCCATGTAAGAATGCCAGTGCCAGTTTCCATCTGTAGTATTCATGTCTTGACTGATTATACTGGATGTTTTTATTTTTTAATAAGGTATTATATTATTACTATTTTCATTAAAACAAACTGGGATGGGTTTTTGCATCCATTTTGTACTTTCAGCTTCTATCAAGGTCTTATGCAATACTTGTTCAGTGCCAGAGTTCTCACTAATATGTATTATAGTTAAATCTGAAAGATAACCAGCAATAATCTGACCCTTTTTGGATGCCATGTATCCAACACCTCCCATTCAAAGACAGCAGGCGGGCCCTTGTTGATAAAACAGATTTCACTAGGCCATGAAGTGAGAACAGCTAAATCTTTTGGTGTCAGGTAGGGGTGGGAGGTAACCTCTTGAGGTACAAGCCGATTGTGCTATGGTCCATGCCATAGCTTGTGAAATTCATAAAGTTATTATGAGTCATTGGGATCAAAAGGGAATGGGAATTTTAGATTAAGTGGATATGAAAAAAACTGTGTGAAGAAAAAGAGGCTGACCGGTCCTGCTTTATAGGGTATAGAGAGAGATCTAATTGCCCTCCCTACCGTGGTACTGCCATTTATTGTTAAGTTATAAATCTAAAGCTAATTATACATTTTGGCATTTGGTAACACTTTTTAATGTTTAATAGCTTTCAAAGATAAAAAGTGCATTAAAAATGACAAATTAAGTAGTGAATTTCTGATTCTTAAGCGTAACTCATACAGGATGTTTGTGCATACTTACCAACCAACAAAGTTTATGGAGGCACAGGCAGAGCAACATAACTGACCACATGAAAACCTGAAGGCAGAAAACTGAACCATCTACTTCAAATATTAATAGTTCCTTTAAGAACATTATGCCTGAAGACCACAATTTAACATGTGAGTCTGCGGAATGTGCCTTTATATATCACTCTGGGAGGCATGGCATTTAATTTGTATCTAATGACTACTCTTCTAAATTAGTTCTGCCCCTTTTCAATTCAACTTTATTGTACACCTATGACACAATTCTGTTTATATGTCAGTTCTACAAGTAGAAGTTTGCGATCAGTTAAATAATATCAGTTTTATATCCTGTCATCAGATACTTCAAATAAAAAATTATTTGTTTGATATTTTTATGCAATTTATAGAAGTTAAAGCAAAACTTTGGAAGTTTATTCTGTCAAAGCTGAAACAATCGACATTATTCTGAATATTACCATAAATTCAGTTAAAAAATTCAACATTGTTGGTAAAATCATTTGTTTTTCATGTAATATGCATATGAATTTTGGTGGAGCACAAGGTCGTGGCAAAAACAATGTTCTCATTAAATTAAAATTTGGGGCTTCCCTGGTGGTGCAGTGGTTGAGAGTCTGCCTGCCGATGCAGGGGACACGGGTTCGTGCCCCGGTATGGGAAGATCCCACATGCCGCGGAGCGGCTGGGCCTGTGAGCCATGGCCACTGAGCCTGTGCGTCCGGAGCCTGTGCTCCTCAGCGGGAGAAGCCACAACAGTGAGAGGCCCGCGTACCGCAAAAAAAAATAAAAAATAAATTGACTACCGGATTTCTTGTAGTGCAACATTCTGTATAAGAGAAGCTGAAATTCTACAAATTTGTGTAATTATTACACAGATTTACAAATATCTTAATATAAAAATAGGGAACTACAAATTTTTTGTGATGTAGCTAAATTCAAATTTTAAATAAACACTGTAACATGGGGTTATCTATTTTTTCTTTTTGCTGTCCATTATCAAATAGATTTTAAGAATGTTTAAAGCTTTGAATAATTTCTTTGTAAATCAACTTAACTTTAACTGTAATGATATAGAAATTTTATCTAAACAGGTTCTAAATTTTTATTGCATTTTTGTCAAAATAAGTGGAAAATTTTAATCAATGTAAATGAACATAGTTCCCAAAATGTCAGCATTTAAAACTTTTAGCAAATTTCAATCATTGCAAAACTTTATGACATAGAACTTTTTCCAATGACAAAACTGAACTTATGATTTCAAATGGAGTATAAGATTTAAATTTGAAATTCTATAATTTCATATTGAAGTATCTTGACTTGTAAGGAAACTCTTTTGATGAAGCTTCTATTTTTAATTAGATAAATTTATATACTATGCTAGAACGAAATGAAACTGAGAAGGACTATAATTTTGCAGCATCCAAGTATGGCAAAGCAGTAAAGAGAATCATAAAAAGAGATGATTTATTTGATGAGATTTGTCTTGTAAAAATATTTGTTAAAGAAAACACTTTGAATGAAGCAAAAATAGCTGTACTTGTGAAAATATTTGGGTTGAAATTGACACATTTCAGTTCAAAATTATTATTGATAATATCCTTTTTTAGCAGAAATTGCTTGGAGTTTACCAAGCATCTCAGCACCTATACAGATATAATATTTAAAAATATTATAAGGAGTATCTATAAGGAGTATCAATTGAAGATGTCAATAATTATAAAATGTTTAAGAAAATCGCAGGCAGTTTTATGAAAACCATGGAAAGAGAATAAGATTATATAGAAAAACCAATTCTTCAGAAAAGTACTAGGATACAGTATTAGAGAAAAATATTATTTAAAAAATGGGTTAAAATGAGAATAAATTTTTGCTTTTGTTATTAATGTTCAAATTCTCAATATGGGTTTTTAAAATATTGTTTAATGTGCTAGATATGTGTTATTTTTAGTTTTTAGAAAAATTTTATTTTCAAAAATGGTATTTGGATAGTACTATTTAAAGTATTAAACAATCCAGTAATATATTACAAATAATTTGTTGGTCAATAACATTTCAAAAAATTATATAATTTACAATAAATTATTTTTAGTGCCCTATTTTTCTTTGAGAAGTCCTAGCTGGGGTAATTAGTTATATGGTCACCCTGTGTGTAAGGGATATTACATCAAGAACTACATCTTGAGATTCATCCTGGACCACCTGTACTCAGAACCCAAGTGGCTTCTACCAGTTCCATGCCTAACCTGGGGCATTTTGCTTATTTCCCATTTTTTCCTCCCCTATATCCGCCCTTGAATTTTGCGTCTCAGTAGTTCTAAATACTGCTATATATCTCTTGATTCAATGTCTAGGCAGAAATAGTGATATGATTCTTTTGTTTTGATCTTAGAAATCTTTCTTGACAATTCCTCTCTTGCAAGTCCCATTTAAGAATGTTTAAGAATCCTTTCTGCCTGTGCCTCAGTTCCAGACCTTTTGATTTCTGTATTGGGCAGTGTTTATTGTCAACCTTTAGTTTTCATCATTTTCACTTTTTAAATTTGTTTGTTTTATTTTTCCCTCCAAGAGAATGTATTCAATATTTCAGAGACTCCTCCCTTAGTGACAAGGTTTACAAGGTTTAATTCACTTATATTTTACTCTGAATTATCTAAAACAGATAACCAGATATTCAGATCAATGCCTACTAACAGGACTACTTTTTAATTTATTAACTATTTTAAATCTTGAAACTGCTATCTCTTATTTTTCTGACCATCCTAATTTTAGGACAAACCCTTTATATAGGCGACTATTTGTTGAATTCAGCAAGACCATAATTGTATCAAGAAAGTGAATTAATTTGAGTTTTGTCATCCTTCTGGAATACCAGGGAGGTTTCAGTCTATTAGAATATTCCACTAAAAATAATACCATTAGCAATTATGATAAGGTTCACCCATGGAAACTAATTTCTGATTATCCCACAACTAATAATCTTATCTATAAAAATTGTAACATCCAGGTTGATAATATACAGCTACTAGTTATGTGAAAAAAAATCCCAAAACTAGTTATAATGGTAAAAATTTTTTTCCTAGTGTTATTTTAATCCTTATAAATATGACACGAATACCCCCTATAAAGGATAAAGGCTTTTCTGTAATCTGCAGAGTATAAAATATTCCTGATGGCACCACATCACAGGAAATAACTAATAACATGTTTTTACTCAACAAATCAATCAAGGAAAAATTTTTTTGGCACGACTTGGGTTAATTATACTTTTTCTATTGTAACCTGAGATACCCAAGATGTATACTGACAAAACTTACCAAAATTTCAGGCTGTGTGCATGTCACTTGGTATATTTATGTGTTGGTAATATCAATTCACATTGGGAACCTTGAAGAGGGGTAGGAGGATGCCATCTGGGAAGGGTTTATATGTGATATTTCTATATTGGTAGTATCTGAGATAAATTATTCTCTCATGTAGCTATTGACATGCAGATCTACCGGGAGAGGGTGGAGATACTGGTTTCCATTGCTTTGAGCACAGGTTTCTCTCTTGGCTTAGGTCATTAAATGCTGAATTTGAAACTAGTTTTACAATTGCAATAATGGCAAATGACACTGTATAGACTGTGTATGCTATACAAACTCAACAAAAAAGCTTTAGACTTGCTTGTCTAGAGGTGCTAGACCACAGAATCACTTTAGGTATTTTACTCACTAAAAAGGTAACATTTGTGTGCTGGTTAATAACCCTATTGCATTTGGATCCTTAAGTGAAATTCAGTAATAAGCCAGTTGGATGTCCAAGATGGGAAAAATCAACCCATTGGATATTGCTCTTGTTTTGGGCTGGTCCAAATAGAAACTTGTGCAAGAGGTGCTTTATAAACATTTGCTATGTCATTTCTACTTGTTGCCACTGTCAAGTGTGTTGTTAATAGGGCCTTAAATTCTTTTGAGCAGCCATCATCCTGTAGGTTCATATATAAGATAATTCTACATCAAAAAAACTTGAATAACCTGAGTAAATATAATGGAATTCTGTGAGAATGACACTCAAAACCAATATGGTGGTGTAGACTCTAAAATCTGAGGATTTACTTATCCTCTTTGTGCTCATCTTGCTGCATCAGGCTGAAGGAGCACAAGAAGAGCGACTGGAAAAAGATTTCTTTTTAACTTACAACAGCACTTTTCCAGGATATGTGAAAGCTGAATGATGGGCTTCATCACAGTTGACTCCAATTAACTAAAGCTGATAAATGACCATGAACTTTGCAGGTCTTCAGTACACCAGACCCCAATTAGATCTAAATGAAGACTTTTTCTTGATGAATGAGCAATGGGATTTTTCCTCTGACTGAAGATTTAATTTTATTTATTTTTTATTTCTTTAATTTTTATTTATTCATTTATTTCTGGCTGTGTTGGGTCTTCATTTCTGCGCGAGGGCTTTCTCTAGTTGTGGCAAGCGGGGGCCACTCTTCATCGCGGTGCGCGGGCCTCTCACTATTGCGGCCTCTCGTTACGGAGCACAGGCTCCAGACGCGCAGGCTCAGTAGTTGTGGCTCACGGGCCCAGCTGCTCCGTGGCATGTGGGATCTTCCCAGCCCAGGGCTCGAACCCGTGTCCCCTGCATTGACAGGCAGATTCTCAACCACTGCGCCACCAGGGAAGCCAAGATTTAATTTTATTTAAAAAATATTAACATGTCAAAATTCTTTTGTATGTGTATGTGTGTGCATATATATGTGTGTGGATAGGTCTATGAGTTTTAACCCTTGTATAGATTTGTGCCATCATCACCATAACCAGGACACAAAACAATTCCATCACACCCCAAATTCTCCTACTTCCCTTTTGTAGTCAAATACTCTCTCACCTCAACCCTCGCTGACCATTGATTTTTTTCTCTGTTTCACAATTTTGCTTTTTATAGGATATTATATATACAGAATCATAGGCTATGGAGCCTTTGAAGCTAGCTTCTTTCACTCAGCACAATGCTTTGAGATCCATGTTGTTGCACTTGTCATAATTTGTTTCTTTAATTGATGAACTGTGGTCCATTGTGTGAGTATAACAGTTTGTTACCCATTCACCTATTGAAGGATATTTGTTTTTTTCTCTCCAGTTTTTGGAGATTATAAATAAACCCACTATAAGTATTTATGTACAGATTTTTGGTGTGAAATAAGTTTTCATTTCCCTAGAATAAATACCTACGAGTGGGATTGTCGGGTCATATGATAGACGTAAGTTTAATTATTTAAGAAACTACCAAACTGTTTTCCAAAACATCTGTACTATTTTGCATTCCCATCAATAATGTTTTGAGTTCTGGTTTCTCTGTGTGTTCACCAGCAGTTGGTACTGTTAATTTTTTGAGTTTTAGCTACTCTAATATGTTTGCAGAGATAACTCATTATGGTTTTAATCTGCATTTCCCTAAAGACTAGTGAGCATGTTATTATGTGCTTATTTGCTGTCTGTATATTTTCTTTGGTAGAGTGTTAGTTCAAATACTTTGCCTAATGTTAAAAAACTGGATTGTTATTAATGAGTTTTGAGAGTTTTAGAAAAATATAAATTCTGGATACAAGTCCTTTGGGAAAATTGGAATTTAAGAAACTATGTACAGACAATATGTATTTATTTGATTTTATCCAGAGGGCAAATTTTCAATGCTTAACTAGAATAAGCACCATGAACTTCTTCCTTCTTTTTAGCAATTAACCCCCTGACTTTTCCCCTCACCAACTACTCTGTGAATTGTGTTACTGACCTATGTTCCATTGCCTGGCAAGTCAATACATTTGGATTTAACAACAATCTAGTGGTCTTTTAAAAACTTTTGACAGTATTAATTCAGAATCTGCCTTGGACATGTTACTTAACTTTACAGGGTCTCATTTACCTCACTGTAAAATAAAGGTGTGTCTTAGAATTTTGGTGAAGATTAAATCATGTAATGTGTATAAAATGTTCAATTAGAACCTGGCACACACTGAAAGTTCAATACATATGTCTTTCTGTTTTTTCAATAGTATTAGTTTTGGCTGCTTTCATATACTTTAAGCATATAATTTAATATTGCAAGGTAATGAATGCATAGGGAACAAGGTTTAGACAATCTGGCAGAAAAATAAGAATCTCAACAAAGGGGATTTTCCTGATTTCTAGTATTCTCTGCCAGATATTGTGGTTCTGTGACTAGCTGTTTAGGAAGTAGGAAAATTGGCCTCTTAACCTTATTATGGACAATTGCATGATTTTCTTCCTTGGTAAACTCAATTAGAGCTACATCCATGTATGGGAGGAGGCCAAAAAAGAAATGACTAGAGCTCATAAAGGCATTAGCAGTCCAATAATTATATAATGAAGAGCAAGCAAGTGCTTCCACAATCATGGAAGAAATGTAAGGTGCTTCGTTAAATAGTTATTTGGTGTTAATCAAAGACTATTTTTCTTACAGTAAATTGTTAGTTGTGATTTTATTTACCCAGAGTAACCAGATTCTCTTAGATTTTCCTAATGTAAATGTAACGATTTTAAGGAACGATTATAGAAGTTATTTTAAAAGTTATTTTAAAATTATCCAAGCATATCATTTAACTTTGAAAGATAATTAAACAGGGATAAACTGTAGAAAAATAGACAATCCATGCTGAAGAAAAAGCACCTAGTAGGCCAATTCCAAGATTCACTCTTAGTAGGGCCATTTGAGAGAGGGAGAGGGAGAGAGTTAATCATTGTTAGGTTACATCAGTGGTTTGCTGCACATTGGGCTCACCTAGGGAAGGATCTTTAAAAGATATTGGATATGGATGCTTGGTTTCCAACCCCTGACATTCTAATTTAATTGGTATGGGGTTTGATCTGGATGTTGGGAATTTAAAAACTGTATCAGGTGATTCTAATGTGCAACAAAATTTGAGAACCACTGGATTAGGTATAAATGAAAAAAAATCTGGTTAAAGGTCACTCTTGACTGACAGCTGTGTGGGAAGGAAATAGTGTCCCATAACATGACTTTAAATTAAACTGCATCATCCCTCACCAGCTACTCTGAATTGTGTTACTGACCTATGTTCCATTGCCTGGCAAGTCAATACATTTGGATTTAACAACAATCTAGTGGTCTTTTAAAAACTTTTGACAGTATTAATTCAGAATCTGCCTTGGACATGTTACTTAACTTTACAGGGTCTCATTTACCTCACTGTAAAATAAAGGTGTGTCTTAGAATTTTGGTGAAGATTAAATCATGTAATGTGTATAAAATGTTCAATTAGAACCTGGCACACACTGAAAGTTCAATACATATGTCTTTCTGTTTTTTCAATAGTATTAGTTTTGGCTGCTTTCATATACTTTAAGCATATAATTTAATATTGCAAGGTAATGAATGCATAGGGAACAAGGTTTAGACAATCTGGCAGAAAAATAAGAATCTCAACAAAGGGGATTTTCCTGATTTCTAGTATTCTCTGCCAGATATTGTGGTTCTGTGACTAGCTGTTTAGGAAGTAGGAAAATTGGCCTCTTAACCTTATTATGGACAATTGCATGATTTTCTTCCTTGGTAAACTCAATTAGAGCTACATCCATGTATGGGAGGAGGCCAAAAAAGAAATGACTAGAGCTCATAAAGGCATTAGCAGTCCAATAATTATATAATGAAGAGCAAGCAAGTGCTTCCACAATCATGGAAGAAATGTAAGGTGCTTCGTTAAATAGTTATTTGGTGTTAATCAAAGACTATTTTTCTTACAGTAAATTGTTAGTTGTGATTTTATTTACCCAGAGTAACCAGATTCTCTTAGATTTTCCTAATGTAAATGTAACGATTTTAAGGAACGATTATAGAAGTTATTTTAAAAGTTATTTTAAAATTATCCAAGCATATCATTTAACTTTGAAAGATAATTAAACAGGGATAAACTGTAGAAAAATAGACAATCCATGCTGAAGAAAAAGCACCTAGTAGGCCAATTCCAAGATTCACTCTTAGTAGGGCCATTTGAGAGAGGGAGAGGGAGAGAGTTAATCATTGTTAGGTTACATCAGTGGTTTGCTGCACATTGGGCTCACCTAGGGAAGGATCTTTAAAAGATATTGGATATGGATGCTTGGTTTCCAACCCCTGACATTCTAATTTAATTGGTATGGGGTTTGATCTGGATGTTGGGAATTTAAAAACTGTATCAGGTGATTCTAATGTGCAACAAAATTTGAGAACCACTGGATTAGGTATAAATGAAAAAAAATCTGGTTAAAGGTCACTCTTGACTGACAGCTGTGTGGGAAGGAAATAGTGTCCCATAACATGACTTTAAATTAAACTGCATCAGAAATTTGCTTAAGCATTCTGCCAGAACTGTTAATTTCTTCCGCAAAGGAAGAAAAGATTGGCTTACATACCAGGTTTGAGACAGTAGGAATCAAAAAACTTGATTCTTGACATATCTTTGGTTCTCAATGCCTCACTCACTAGCTGTATTATATTGGGAACTTGTTAACTTTGCTATCTTCCAGCTTCCTTATCAGTAAATAATGGTACAGGACTAGATACGTCTTATAATGTTTTCTAGCTCTAAATTTCTGTAATTTTATAAAGTAACAAAAATAATGACTACTATTATATGGATAGGATAAAAAATAGAAAAGACATAAAATAGTAAATTTTATTAAACATATACCTTTAATATATGTAACCTGAATAAGCTGAGCCATCTTGGTGCTGGCAGCAGCATGGAGTTGTGTTTAAAACACACCCGCACATACATGCATGCAGCCACATACGCACTCACACACACATACATGCAGACACACACTGAGAGAAGACTCCAACACCAGAACTCCTGAAGATTGAGAGAAGTCAAATGATGGAGTTGTCTTTCTTAATACACATAAAAATGTCCTAAAAATACTCTTTAACCATTTTACCTCCATATCACAAAATAGCTATTTCCACTAATGGAAATTAGCTCTTCCCATTTTCTTTTCTAGGTCTTTACCCCAAACACCAACCTGCTCCTTAGAACTCCTCTTCAGCCATCAGGACTTTTTTTCTTTCAGGATTGGCTCAGTAAGTCTGTCGGTCAAAATTTCTTGTACTAAATCTGGGTTCCAGAGAACTTGGAACTGTTTGTAAGGAAGAGGTGCCAAAAGTCCATCTGAATATCATTCTCTTCTTGTCCAGGAGGATATGTTTATTGCAGAGAAGGAATCAAAAGTGTTCATTGACTACTCCTGGCTGCAGTGGGTCAGCAGGTAATCCTCCATTCCACAGTCAAGACAGACACATCTGTTTCTACCCTTCCAAAGTTCTGGGCAGTCCTGTTCTGTTACACATGTTAAACCACAATTTGAAGCATCCTAAAGAGCCAGAAAATTAGTGTCTAGCTGATGGATTAATCCTGTTTGTAAATCTTGCTACATACTAGAAGCAGATTAGGAGAAACAGGTCCTAATAGGACCAAAGTCTGGGCTGGCTTCAAGACGGTCCTCTAAATGGGGCCAAAGGAATCACTTATTTCTATTCACCTGAATTGTGACAGTTGGGAATCTGATATCAAGAGATTGAATCACATCTGTTACTTTGGATTTCCAGGGACACCTTGGCAAGTTTATTATAAAATCAAAATTAGATTGTGCTTCCTGAGGATTGCCATGGTGGCCATTCTTTTTCTCCTATTTCTAATTGGCTTTATTAACCATGATAATTCAAGTCTATGGTAAATCTGCACTGTCCATTCCTTTGACACTGATCTAACTCAGCTGCTTTTGGTTATCCAAATTGTGCTGCACCACAACTGTGCTTGCTGCTTCATTATCTGACCTCCTTACTAGAAAGAAGTGCAATTTGTCTCTGAGAAGATTATCACTGATATAGCATAAAAGCAAAAGAGTGTTAATTTTTAACATTTCTAGCTGGATTTTTGAATCCACACTAAAACCATAGTCCCCCAAAGTTAGACTTTGTAGAGTTTTCTAAATTCTTTAAACTTCCATTAATATATTAAGATATAGGTCTGGTGAGCTTGAATGTCAAGGGTTCTATAAACCAGGAGCAAAGACAATTTTCCGCTATGCAGGAAGGGAGGATAGGCTTCCCTTTATAAACTTGGTGGAATGAAGGGAGGGAAGATGAGTGAGAGATAAGCTGAGAAGTTAGATTTGGAGGGTGGTGGAGTGTGGCTAATGAGTATCTGGGAGAAGCTTCAGAGGAGACTTGGAGCTATGTCCAGCGCAGAGTCGGGGAGCTAGTGAAGCCTTGGTGGGGAGATGGGTAGTTAGTTGAGCCTAAGTCAGGGCTCCTATCTCCCATAACCTATATGTGGAGGCTGGATCGATCTTGAATCTCTGTATCCTGGTGGATGATGGAAGAAGAAGTAGAATGTGAAGTGTTAAAGAATTTGTGGGGCTAGTGAAGTCAGGAGTGAATGTAAGGGTATGATAATTTTACGAACAGAGGTAGATGGCTGGGTCCATAAACTTTGGTCTGGAACAGACAGATTAGCTGCACTTCAGGAAAGCAGGGCTTGGCCAGCAACCCTGCAGCAGAGAGCAGTGGTGGACCAGAGGATGGATTAGACCTGTTTTCAACATCTTGAGGACCCCTCCTGTGCCACCATGAAGTCAAGTAAGCCCTACCGCAAAGCCAGATGCCATGCTGGTAGAAGCAGGGAGAAAAGAGAATTTCTGAAAGACAAAGTATTTACCTAAAAGATGAATTATTCCAAATAATTTAAAATCTACAAGAGCATAAAATAGTGTGTACTGACATGAGGTTCCCCACAACCCATACTCTGCCAAGTTCTCCACTATTCAATGGGAGCTTATAAAAAAGTGAAATCAGTTCTGGAAAATAGCAGAGCTATATTTCCTTTTCATGTTTAAGTAGTATTTCATCCATCCTACACATGAATTTTTACACTTCTCCACCTTGGAGTATACTCTTTCTGGGCAGCTAGACAATTGATAAAAAAAAACAGGTGTCTTTATGTCTGTGGGTCCACACATAATTCCTAATTTTAGATCTTTCAACTTCTACTCAGACTCAGAACTTTTTCAGTGATAAAGGTTTGTCATCTTTGTAGTGTTCTGGTGGCATGGGTCAATTGTTCATCCACATTTGTTCACTGAACAAATATTTACTGAATTCCAACAAGGTATCAAAATACACCCCTGCTCTCAGGGATCTTATACATTGCAGGTGAGAGACAGGCAATAAATAAGAAAGAAAAGTAAATGTATGCCAGAGTCCAAGATTAGAATGTATGTTAGACCTGTGTTTCTGAGTCTGGCATGGTTATTCCTGGAAGCAAGCAGTCTTTCCCCAAGGTTCTAGGTGTGCCCTGGCAGCAACGTGGCCTCCAGGGGACCCATTCTTTGCCAGAGGAATAGAGTGAGGGCTCTGAACCGCTCCAATTTTCTCTGTCACTGTCCTCTTTTTCAGAAAGGATTCTAAATAAGAAATTGGATGTCTGTGCAGATGGACTCCCCAGCCTGGAACGTCACATGGGGATTTCTTTGACTTCCTCAGTTTAGTGAACTCACATAATACATTGTAATCACATAAATCAGCAATTCTGTAGCCCAGCTTGCCAGCATGGCAAAGGCCCAGGCTGAGGATTTCCTCAAGCAGCAAGTGATCTCTTCTGCTTGGAAGGCAAGAAGGGCAAAGACAGGCATGTTATTAATTTTAATATTTTGTCCCTGTCACATATTAATATATTTACTTTTATCATTTCAAAATGGATCTTTTTAATCTCAGTCTAGTCAGTCACTCTCTCCTGTCCTCATATATTTATATATCTGTTTGTGTTTATATGCATATATATGAGATATATGTACATATTCAGTTAATTTCCTCAATAAACTTGGAATGAGGTCAAGTATATACATCAGTAAGAAAACAGAATTAAAAGCCTAATAATTTCAACTAGATAAGAGATGTTCTAATTCTGATAAAGTTAAATCCATCCAACACAAAGATTTCTCCCTTTGCCTATAACTGTATTATTTTTCTTTAGAGCCTCTTTTTTCCCACAGAGTAATGTGGACACTTCCTCCTGTATCTCCCTGAATGCTCTAATGCTATAAATTGTTAGAATTCTTTAAAGGGGAACATGTATAATTTTGCTTATAAATTGGACCCTGTACTTTAAAGTATTAGAAAACCCCACCTTAGTATACAAAATATACAGAAATCTTTCCTCAGAGTTGGATTTATTGTAATTTCACATGGCTTTATTTTTAATTAGCTTAGTGGAGCATCGCATCCCTTCTGAAGGCTAATGACCTAAATTAGCCATTAGGAGAGTTGATTTTTCATGACAAAATATTTCAAGAATATAGAATAGTATGTGAAATAATATGAAGAATATCCATGTATCTACTGCCCACCTTGTGAAGTCTTAACCACTCACCATATTCCTATCAGATTAAAAAAAACCCTATAAATGTACATTAATATTTATGTTCCTCCTCAAATCAATTCCCCTTTTCTGAATCCTTTCTAAAAGTTATTCACTATCTCAAAGTTGTTTTTATTATTCCCCTTCATATTTTTTTTACTTTTATTACATACATATGTAAATATAAATAGCACAAATATTGTTTAACAAATTAAAAATTTATATAAATGTTATACTATAGAAATCTTTTACAAGCTACTCTTTCTTTACTTGTTATATTTTTGATATATATCCATATTAATAAATGTAGCATATTTCCATTTATGAAAACTACTATACATTATTCCAATGAATGGATAACTATACCACAATTTACTAATTTATTGTTTTGTTGATGGACATTTAAAATATGCCCCTTTTTTTTCATTTAAAACCAGTGATACATAAAATAAGCTACAAGGTTTTATTGTACAACAGGGGGAATATGGCCAATATTTTATAATAAATATGAATGGAGTATAACTTTAAAAAATTGTCAATCACTATATTGTACATCTGTAACTTATATAATATTATACATCAACTCTACTTCAACAAACAAGAAAATATTAATAAAATAAATAAGTAAAACCAGTGATACAAAGAACATTCTTGTACATGTCTCTACTATGTACATATTCTCAAGTGTTCTCAAGTGCAGGCCATTGCTCCATCAGGATGACCTTCTTGACCCAATTCTCCCCTGGATTCCTGCATCTACTCTATTTCCTAATCCCTTCTTGCTATGGGTGATAACAGCTCTGCCACTACTAGCCCTGGGTTACTTTTTATTCCTTAGGTTCCCTTATTTCCATAACTCTGTGAACATCCCCTTTGCGAAAAGGATAGTGACAGAGCCAAGGTAATTTTTCTGGGAAGGTTTGCTTTTGTTTGTGTCATGCATCCAGCCTAGACCACTTCAGGGTTAATTTCTTAAATCAGGGATTCTCAGGTCATGTGGTAGTGTACATTCAAATCCTAATGTATCATTTCCTCCAGATATATGCCCAGGAGTGGGACTGCAGGATCATATGGTAACTCTAGTCTTAGTTTGTTAAGGAACCTCCACACTGTTTTCCATAGTGGCTGTACCAATTTACATTCCCACCAACAGTGTAGCAGGGCTCCCTTTTCTCCACACCCTCTGTAATATTTATTATTTGTAGACTTTTTTGATGGTGGTCATTCTGTCTGGAGTGAGGTGATATCTCACTGTAGTTTTGATTTGCATTTTTCTAATAATTAGCAATGTTGAGCATTTTTTCCCATGCCTTTTGGCCATCTCTATGTCTTCTTTGGAGAAATGTCTATATCCGGAGAAAACTATAATTTGAAAAGATACATGCACCTCAGTGTTCACAGCAGCACTATTTACAATAGCCAAGATGTGGAAGCAACCTGCATAAAGAAGATGTGGTATGTGTGTGAGTATATATATATATATATATATATATATATATGAATGAAAATAAAAAAGAATGAAATAATGTCACTTTCAGCAACATGGATGGACCTAGAGATTATCATATGAAGTGAAGTAAATCAGACAGAGGAAGACAAATATATGATATAACTTATACATGAAATCTAAAAATATGATACAAATGAACTTATTTACAAAACAGAAACAGACTCACAGACATAGAAAACAAATGTATGGTTACCAAAGAGGAAAGGGGGAAGGGATAAATTAGGAGTTTGGGATTAACCAGTATATACTATCATATATAAAATAGATAAACAACAAGGACCTACTGTATAGCACAGGGTACTATATTCAATATATTGTAATAACCTATAATGGAAAATAATCTGAAAAATAATATATATGTATGTATGACTGAATCACTGTGCTGTACACCTGAAACTAACACGACGTAAATCAACTACACCTAAATTAAAAAAAATAATTGTGTATATAGCACAGAATGCTACACTTTCTCAGAGGAGAAAATTTTCTATCCAGAGTCCATACAAAACCAACTATATATATTTCCCAGTGCTGATGGGTGGATATATTTTTATTTCACTAAAGGTGTAAACTTCTAGAATACAAGCATTCTATGTGTCTGTGTGCATACTGTATGTGTGTTTATGTGTGTTGTGGTGTCTAGTGGGGTGAGGAAATAGGGGTATCAGTTCTAACTTTCAGCTTCCCTCAAGCCAAAGACCTCTTGCTCTGTTCCCCTGCAGTCATGAAGATCCACGTCTCTGCATTTATAGGGATTGGAAGAACTCCTTAGATGCCAAACTGACAACTCACACAACATAATTCTAGTTTTCAGTTTCCTTTTTTGGGGGGGCCCTGAGGGATTTACGTTATTTACTTATGAATGTATCTATGTTTTTCAAAGCATATTTGTTATAACTTATGCAATATTTCCAGTTGTTTTGGGGGTGATATATTGCATTTTTACATTTTCAATTTTACTAGATATCGCCTAAATTGTTCTCCAAATAGTTGTACCAATTTGTACTCCCACTAGCAGTACCTCTGGCCTCTTGTCCTCTCCAACACTTGGTAATGAAAGAGTGGAGCAACGACAGCAAAAAGACTCAATAATAAGGTATTGTCATATATACAATGGAATATTACTCAGCCATAAAAAGGAACGAAACTGTCATTTGCAGAGACGTGGATGGACCTAGAGACGGTCATACAGAGTGAAGTAAGTCAGAAACAGAAAAGCAAATATCATGTATTAATGCATATATGTGGAATCTAGAAAAATGGTATAGATGATCTTATTTGCAAAGCAGAAATAGAGACACAGACATAGAGAACAAATGTATGGATATCAAGGAGGAAAGGAGGCGTGGTGGGATGAACTGGGAGATTGGGATTGACATATATACACTGCTATGTATAAAATAGATAACTAATGAGAACCTACTATATAGCACAGGGCACTCTACTCGGTGCTCTGTGGTGACCTAAATGGGAAGGAAATCCAAAAAGGAGGGGATATACTTCCTATTTAGGGCATCTTTTTGTGTTTTCAGGCCAACAATCTCTGAATGAGATTTTCCTTTCCTTTCCTATGGTATCAATATTAATAAATCCCATAAGTCTAAAAAAAAAAAAAAACGAAAAAGAGGGGATATATGTATACGTATGGCTGATACACTTCGCTGTACAGCAGAAACGGACACAGCATTGTAAAGCTGTGTTATTATATTCAAAAAAACATTTTTAAAAAAGTATTATCAGATATAAAAATTCTTTGTCAAATAAGTTATTTATAAATTTGTCAAATAAGTTATTTATAATTATAAAGTGGCATTTCATTGTTTGTCAGTGTGCATTTATTTCCCTGATTACACATGATATGACCGTCTTTTTATAAACACATATTAGACATTTTAGTCTCCTCTTCAGTTAATTGTTTCTTCATTTTCTCTCTTCATTCCTGCACCCTCCCCATTGAATTTCTGTCCATTAATTTGTGAATTTTAAAAATATATATTCTCATGCTACTCCTTTGTGGCTTATCTGTCACAAATATTTTTTCCCAACTTGTGGAGTTTATTTCATTCTTCTTAAGATGTTATAAATTCCTCATTTTTAAATACTTAAAAAGTATTTATGATCTTTGTAAAACATTGTTTTTGCCCTGATATTAATTATTATTTTTAAATTTATTTATTTATTTTTGTCTGTGTTGGGTCTTCGTTGCTGTGTGTGGGCTTTCTCTAGTTGCGACGAGTGGGGGCTACTCTTCATTGTGGTGCGTGGACTTCTCATTGCGGTGGCTTCTCTTGTTGTGGAGCACGGGCTCTAGGCATGTGGGCTTCATTAGTTGTGGCACATGGGCTCAGTAGTTTTGGCTCGCAGGCTCTAGAGCACAAGCTCAGTAGTTGTGGCACATAGGCTTAGTTGCTCCGCGGCACGTGGGATCTTCCCGGACGAGGGATGGAACCTGTGTCCCCTGCATTGGCAGATGGATTCTTAACCACTGAACCACCAGGGAAGTTCCCCTGATATTAATTATTAAGATGTGCTATTAATTTCAGACTGTGTCACTTGTACCCTTTTCTTTATTTCCGAAAAAGGATGCTCTTTCTCATCATCTTTTAAAATTGTGAGTTGTTATGCATGGATATTTCCATATTTCGATGCCTCTGACTCTTCAATAAATGGTGCAATACTTACCCTCAAAGGTAATGACTGTGATGAATTTTAGTCTAAGATTTAGTCTTTGCACTTTCAATAATAACTACACTTTATATATCTGCTTCCCTGTATAGAATAACAAAACTGAAGCAAGAATATCATGGCTGCACTATAATTTGTTATGATTATTGCTAATAATCAACAGCAGTAGAAATTATATGTGACATTTATTTTTATTATTAATTAACAATTTTTGGAAATAAAAGTAAATTTAGAAAATAGAGAAAAGTAGAAAGACATTGTCTGTAATCTTATCCTCTGAAAACAATCATTATTAAAAGTTGAGTATTTTTCCCCTTAGCTTTCTTTTCTTTTACTATGTTTTTATTTATTATTATTTAAAAAAATTTTTTGACCGCACCACATGGCTTGTGAGATTGAACCCAGGCCCTCGGCAATGAAAGTGCAGAGTCCTAACCACTGGACTGCCGGGGAATTCCCTTAGCTTTCTTTTCTTTTACTATGTTTTTATTTATTATTATTTAAAAAAATTTTTTGACCGCACCACATGGCTTGTGAGATTGAACCCAGGCCCTCGGCAATGAAAGTGCAGAGTCCTAACCACTGGACTGCCGGGGAATTCCCTTAGCTTTCTTTTCTATGCATCAGATTCCCCCCAACATAGATGGAATGAGACTATATATACAATTTTATATCTTGATCTTTTTACTTAATTGTACATCGTAAGTATTTATTCATAGTATGGCAAATACAGTTTCTACTTTACTTGAGGCAGTTTAAGGAATAATTTCAAGATAAAACATTTAAAGATACAAAGGAAGAGTCCATCTAATTGAAGCAGATTCTCTCTGGCACCATCATATTATAACACTTGGACTGTGAATTTAACATTTCTCTCACTTGAGGTGAAATGGGTAACTGGCAGGTATTATTATTTTTTTTCATGACAAAAGAAAACATTCTTACTAATACAGAAAACAAGGGGCATGTGTTAACGTACATAGACAGCATTTTTCATGCAATTAAACTTAATGTGGAAGTTTATTAAACCTGGTAATACAGCTGGGGTGACCATATACTTCATCTGCTGAACCAAAGAGCTTTTGCGAGCATATGGATGTATGGGTGTTCTATTAATAATTACTGGAGCAGTAGGACAGCAGAAGAAAACTGGAACTGTCCTAAGAAAAGCAAAATGTGTGCTCACTCCTAGTTATATGGCTGACATGAATTTTCCCTTTCAGAGCTCAATCCTTGATCTCTTTTACACAGTAATGCATTCCTTCCACATGTGGCACCATTTTACATACACAATACATGGAAATGTGGCACCGTTAACCTGATATTGTTGCAAAAATGAAGATTTGTCAGAAGAACTGACTTTTGCAGTGAGTAGTAAAGAATTCAAGCACAATTACTCTTCCATTTAAATATATTTAGGATGATTTGAAGCAGAGTTGACTATGGTGTTTTTTAAAATTTTCTATTCTTTGAAAATATAATTCATCTTAGCTACATTTTGATAGATACTGTTAGCTGCTCTCAACATTTTTCTCTTCTTACGTAGTAATGGACGCTTAATCTTTAGGTGAGTATAGGGCTACCAGAAATAAAGACTTCATTTCTCAAAAAAAAAAAAATCCCTTTTAAAATCGAGTAAAAAAAAAAACCTAGGAATAAATCTGACCAAAGAGGTAAAAGACTTATATGCTGAGAAGTATAAAACACTGATAAAGGAAGTTGAAGATGATTTAAAGAAAGGGAAAGATATCCCATGCTCTTGGATTGGAAGAATCCATATTGCTGAAATGGCCATACTACCCAAAGCAATCTACAGATTTAATGTAATTCCTATCAAATTACCCATGACATTTTTCACAGAACTAGAACAAATAATCCTAAAATTTGTACAGAACTATACAAAAAGCAATTCTGAAGAAAAAGAACAAAGCAGGAGGCATAACCCTCCCAGACTTCAGACAATACTACAAAACTACAGTTATCAAAACAGTGTGGTATTGGCACAAAAGCAGATATATAGATCAATGGAACAGAATAGAGAGCCCCAGAAATAAACCCACACATCTACAGTTAATTAATCTTCCACAAAGGAGGCAAAAATATACAATGGAGAAAAGACAGTCTCTTCAGCAACTGGTATTGGGAAAGCTGGACAGCCACATGTAAATCAATGAATTTAGAATACTCCCTCATGCCATACACAAAAATAAACTCAAAATGGCTCAAAGACTTAAATAGAAGATGACACCATAAAACTCCTAGAAGAGAACATAGGCAAAGCATTCTCTGACATAAATCGTAGTAATGCTTTCTTAGGTCAGTCTCCTAAGACAAAAGAAATAAAAGCAAAAATAAACAAATGAGACCTAATCAAATCTGTAAGCTTTTGCACAGCAAAGAAAACCAGAAACAAATGAAAAGACAACCTACAGAATGGTAGAAAATATTTCCAAATGATGGGACCAACAAGGGCTTAATTTCCAAAATATAAAAACAGCTCAAACAGCTTAATATATATATTTAAAAAAACCCAATTGGAAAATGGGCAGAAGACCTAAATAGACATTTCTCCAAAGAAGATATACAGATTGCCAACAAACATATGAAAGGGTGCTCAACATCACTAATCATTAGAGAAATGCAAATCAAAACTACAATGAGGTATCACCTCACACCAATCAGAATGGCCATTGTCAAAAATCTACAAATAATAAATACTGGAGAGGGTGTGGAGAAAAGGGAACCCTCTTGCCCTGTTGGTGGGAATGTAAATTGATACAGCCACTATGGAGAACAGTATGGAGGTTTCTTTAAAAATAGAGTTGCCAAGATAATATTGTAAAGCAACTATACTTCAATAAAAAAAAAAAAAAAAATGGAGTTGCCATATGATCCAGCAATCCAGGGCATATATCTGAAGAAAACTCTAATTTGAAAAGATACTTGCACCCCAGTGTTTGTTGTAGCACTATTTACAGTAGCCAAGACATGGAAGCAACTTAAATGTCCTTCAACAGATGAATGCATAAAGAAGATGTGGTATGTATATGTATGTATAAATATATATATATGTATATATACATATATATGTATACACACACAATGGAATATTACTCAGCCATAAAAAAGAATGAATTAATGCCACTTGCAGTAACATGGATGGACCTAGAGATTATCATACTAAATGAAGTAAGTCAGGCAGAGAAAGACAAATATCATATGATATCACTTATACATGGAATCTAAAAAAATGATACAAATGAACTTATTTATAAAACAGAAACAGACTCACAGACATAGAAAACAAATTTATGGTTACCACAGGGGAAAGGGGGAAGGGATAAATTAGGAGTTTGTGATTAACAGATACACACTACCATCTATAAAACAGATAAACAACAGGACCTACAGTATAGCACAGGGGACTATATTCAATATCTTGTAATAACCTATAATAGAAAAGCATCTGAAAAATAACATATATGTATAACTGAGTCACTTTGCTGTACACCTGAAACTAACACATTGTAAATCAACTATGCTTCAATTAAAAAAAGACTTCATTTCTCTGCTTCCTTTGCACCTAGTGATGTGAAAAAAATCTGTTCAATTGGATATAACTGGAATCCATATGGTCCACTTTCATGGAAAGCATGAGGGTCTTTCCTCCTAGCCCGTCTTTCTGTGAGAAAGTCCAGACATGATGGCTTGAGTTGGGCTATGAAGTGCTGCCAAATATTGTGGATGACAGAATAGCAAGACAGAAGGACCCAGGTCCCTAAGCTGTATCAGTCCTGGACTCCCCATGTATTTGGAGAGAGAAATTAGCTTGCCTTTTGTTTAAGTCATTCCTATTTTTTATTGTATGTCACTTAGAGCTAAACTTAATTATTACTAATACAGAAATTGGTAAAAAAAATAAACAGGTCTTATGAAAAATCTAAAATGAGACATTGGTTTAATCTGCTTGAGAATGGCAGGGACTCAGATATTAAAGCTTAGAAATCTGGTGATCTTTGTTAATTACATCATGGCAAAATATTTAATTAAATTGCACCAATAATTTTATGGAAGGTAATCTTTGGGCTGACTGAAGCTATAACATTGAGAAAAGTGGTAAGATAAATTCAAAATTCTGGTATATATTGGTTGTTTCTTGTTGCCTAGTGCTAAAAAGGTGATAAACTCAGGCTAGAGTGAGCTAGCCTTCAAGTACAGTTGAAACAGAACTCTTCCAAGAGAGGCTGTGTTTCCAAGCCCTATTCAAGCACCTTTCAGTAGGAGTTCTGTGCCAGAAAATGAGGTCCAGTATTGCAGCAGGGATCAGATTTAGATATTGTCTTTCCACTTGAGCCTATTATTTCCATTGGCTTTAGGGATCTGCCTTTAAGAGAGAGAGAGGGAAATATTTATTGTATGAAGCCAGTGAATATAAGATCAGAATTCCAGACTTAAAATACATTTTGAGATGAGATTTTTGGCATGGGTTATATGCATAGGAAATTGATGTGAAGCAAGTAGATATAAATTCTACTAAAATTTTGAGGGATTTTTTTTTTCTTTTTTGCCAAAGAAAAAAGGAGTCTGTTTTATGAACGTCAGTTTAACCCCTTGTGAGGAGCCTGTGCAACCTCCCCCTACTCCCTCCTCCACCATCTAAGCCAGCAAGAAACAGGTGACAAAGACTGTGCAGGTCCCCAAGTTATATGCCTAAATATCAACTTATAGTTTACTTCCTTTGCTTAAAAATAACTTTTACCACTTGTCCCTTTATTGCAATCCTATCTACAGTATAGAATATATAGCATGTTGTCTATAATTTCCATTATGTGTATGCATTTTATCCCCCCACATGACTAAGCTCATGGAAGGCAGAGATTTTTGCCTTGCTGATCTGATCAATATCCTCAAGATATAGACAAGTTTTCCCTTATGGAATGTCTGCTGCATTTTCTTAATATTTATGGAAATCCTTTCCTATAATTAGTACATATATATTCTTTTAGAGACAGAACTCCTAGTGACTTAACAATACTAAAATAACAACTTAAAGCCTTTATTAGATCTTCAGTGATGTACTCTTGTATACTGAGAATAAAAATTGGAGAAGCTCTGGTGTTGCCAGTTATTCGTGCTTTATAACATCACCACTAAAAACTGGTAGGCTTGTGTCAACCGGCTGTGTAAAACCACATGAATTAGGTAGGGACTTATAACTTGATGGCTGTTTGATGGGGGTGAGATGAGTGGAAGAAGATACCTCATATTTCTTATATGTATTTTGAGTATTTTTTAACATTTAAACATTCTTCATATGTTTAGGGAAGGGATTAACTCTTTTAGAAAACCCTGAGTTCTTAGGCTTTATATCATGATTCAGTTGATCCACATTGAAGAAAGTGAAATAATAAATGTACTTGGAATTTTTATTAAAACATACTTTAAAGATTCTTACATGTTTCATAATTGTGTATTCTAGAATACATGGTCTCATTTTTAAAATGTAGGGTTTAATATGACATTTTATGGCTAAGCTATATCTGGAAAAGATTTACTTTTTTAGATTTGGTTTCTAAAAGGGCCACTTAGCTGCTGGTGGCCTTTGAAAGTGGGAGACTTTCACTCCTTATTAAGATTGACATTGGAAAATTGTTTCCTTACCATTCACTCTCTGGGTAAGAGCTTTCTCTTATAATTTCTCCCAGGCAAACAGCATTATTATGCCTAATCTACTACAACATCTGTATGCTTTTTGGTAAGGGGAAGGGAATTTATCCACCTGATAGGGGATAGAAGAGCACTACAGACTGCTCCCATTTCCAGAAAAGCAGTCCTAGAGGAGATTCTCATTTGTCAGATGCTGATAAGCTCTAGGCTGTTGAATCATGTTGTCCTGAAAGCTTCACAGAGACAAGTATTCCTTAGGGAGGTTTAGCTCCACCTTAAAAGGTTCAGGATGAGTTGAAAACAACAAAAACATAACACTCAAATCCTGTAAAGAAGAATAGAGTTGTAGTAGGTGTTGACTGGAACAGCTCAGATCAATAAGAAAGGCATTAGATAATATCTAGATTCTTTTTAAAATAATAACTTGGCTTTTAGGACTATCATTATATTATTATATTTAGCTGTATTAACAAGGGGTCTACTTTGATTTATGAAAGAATCACTGTAGGAAAAGGGATCTAGTTTCTCTCAACAGTTTCCTTAGAAGCATACCATTTTATAAATAATTCAGTCATCATTGCTCTTTTGGAGGTAACATGCTAATTGTAGGTAAAATATATGAGGAAATGAGTTATTCTTTGAGAACAGTTTAAAACACGATTCTTTAAAATGGATAAAATGGGCCAACATTACTACGTGGGATTCAATAGCATGTCTTGACAGTTTCTGCATTAATTTGGTTTTCACCTCTGCAGATGTCCTGACAGGTATGCTGAGACAAGCAAACAAATAATTTGTTCAGGGTATAGAGTGATGGATTGTATTCAAAACATGGAAGGCCTAAAGAGGGCTTTACCCTGGCAAGAACTGAAATTCACCACACCATAGTCAGCAGCTTATGCAGCCTGATGAATTTTAGTTCTCAACCCTGGCTGTGTATCACAATCACCTGGGACGTTTTGAAAAATACCAATACCTGATCTCAATAGATGCAGAAAAAGCTTTTGACAAAATTCAACACCCATTTATGATAAAAACCTTCCAGAAAGTAGGCATAGAGGGAACCTACCTCAACGTAATAAAGGCAAAAATAGAAGGGTGGGATAGGGAAGGTGGGAGGGAGACGCAAGAAGGAGGGGATATGGGGATACATGTATACGTATAGCTGATTCACTTTGTTATAAAGCAGAAACTATAACACACCGTTGTAAAGAATTTATACTCCAATAAAATGTTAAAAAAAAGAAAAGAAAACATTACCTGGACCCTGCCCAGAATAATTCTAATTGGATTGGTCTCAGGTGAGGCCTCAAAGTGACTCTTTTTAAAAAGTTGCTCAGAGGTTCTAATCTGCAGCTAGGATGAAGAACCACTGTGCTCTATCCATGAGCACTTAGTGTGTGTGGGGAAGCTGATATTAGTATATTCTAAACATAACAATATACAACGCATCTATGCATCAAGCAGAGCTGTGTGTGTGTGTGTGTGTGTGTGTGTGTGTGTGTGTGTGCGTGCGCACGTGTGCGTGCACGCTTGGGGGGAGGTGGTATTGAGTGTTCTTCTTTCATTAATGCCCAACCTTGGATACAGCTCTTTGTTCTCTAAGAGTATCTTCACATTCATCAGGAAGAAACTGGCAATGTATCTTATAGATAATCATTGCTTTTCACATCCCTATAACATACCATCAGCAGAAAAACAATGCCATTGAACGAGTGAGCCAACACTTGAAACAGTGTTTCCAGAGCTATTGACATAATGGTTGGGCATGCTACCTTGCCTTGGTAAAGTTGTCTTAATCAGGCTCCCACTGCTCCCTCAACGTGACGCATTCTACAACAGCTGTGGATGAAGCTATCCCCGCCTAATATTTGTGACCCAGCAAAGCTTCTCTGCAGAAAGCTCCTGAGGGCATATCTCCACCATGCTAAAGTAAAGGTAGAGTGCTTTTTATAACAGGAGAAGAGTCCATGCTACTATTCTACATAAAAATTCTTCTGTAGTTCCCTGTTGCCCTCAGATGCTATAAGACCATTTACTGCCTGTCTTTCTTACCTGGCCAGATTTAATATCCCACCATCGCCCTCCTCAACCCTACTCCTTCAAGGTGAAAATGGGGAAGATAATTGCTCACTTCCTAGAGCTGTATCAAATTAAAATTCCTTAAAAGTACTTTGTACAGTGCCTAGAATGTAATAAAAGCTCAATAAAAGATTAAACATACGCGCATACACACAAAGAGAAATAAACAACATCAACAGATCTATTCCTGTCATCATAAAGCATTTGTCTGCTTCTTCCTTCACATTTGGGGAGCACTATTTGCATATCTCTATTATAATGCTTATCACATTGTGTTGCAGGTGACGGTTTGCCAGTCTGCTTAACAGCATAGGTACGTAATTAAGTTTTCATGAAATCAAATGTCACTGATTTTGGATTTGCAAGGAATGGTAGTTTGGGCTTTTTTTTTGGTCAGCCATCAGTTCTCTCTCAAATATTCAGACCCTTAAATATTAATGCAATAAATGAATGAATAGTTCCCTTTATAACCAAGAACTGATAAGAACTATGTATGCAGTTCACAAAGTGATGTGAACTGACCTATAGATGGCTCAAATTTTTTTTTTTTTTTGCGGTACGCGGGCCTCTCACTGTTGTGGCCTCTCCCGTTGCGGAGCACAGGCTCCGGATGCGCAGGCTCAGCGGCCATGGCTCACGGGCCCAGCCGCTCCACGGCATGTGGGATCCTCCCGGACTGGGGCACAAACCCGTGTCCCCTGCATCGGCAGGCGGACTCTCAACCACTGCACCACCAGGAAAGCCCTGGCTCAAAATTTTGAACCTCAGCGTTTTAAGAGTCTTCCTCCACAAAATTAATCTCTAACTCTCTCTAAAACTACTAGAGGAAAATTTAAACTAAAGGCTGGGAAATCACTATAATAAGTCTTCCTTAGCACTGTAGTTGAGATTCAGTTGCTGAAGTCTATTTCGTTGAAAAGGAATGAATTATCAAGGCACACCTGTTTAGATTTTTCTCTTTTAACAGGGCTGATAGTGTAAGTAGGTCAGCTCTGAATGTGGTTACCAGAGTTTGATATTATAGGTTTTTATGGTATAACTGTTAGTTTTCCTTTTATGAAAATAGACATGTTAGAGGATGGTTAGTCATTCACACTGAATTTTCAAAGTCTAGCTTAGTAAATCAGAATAAATTATTGTCTTTAGCAGAGTTGGCTGTGAGCAAATTTTTAAGGGTGCATCTAGCTCATTCCTCTGGGACTCTGGTGCTTGCAATGGTGTTCTAGAACAAATTGCCAAATCCCATGGCTTGGGTCCTTGGGGCTCAGTATGGTAAAAGGCACTGGAGCTAAAGAGCTCCTGGTATAACATTCATTCAGTAATTATTTATTGAATTCTTACCATGTGCTGGGCGATTTGACTGGTTAAGCAAAAATAATTAATTTGGCGATTTCCAGCACTATGGCAAAGGGGGAGGTGAGCGCTGGGGATCAATGCCGCTACATTTGGCACTTCTTACATTTCAGTACATGATCACAGCTTGTGTCACCCACTGGGAGTACCACAGGGCCCTGCCACTCCTCAGGTCTGTTACACTGTGTACTTGTCTAACATCCCTCCTTCCTTCCTTCTCTCCTTCCTTCCTTCCTTCGTAGTTGTTCATCCATCTTCAGTCTTAGGCTCTTTACATTGTCAACTGTATGAGGGTAAGAATCTCATATATATTGCTCTCCATTTTATCAACGCTTGGCAGAAATTGCATACTAGTGTTATTCAGAATAGGGATATGTTCTGGTTCTAGATGTGCAGCTTGAAGCAGGTTCTTTTTCCTCTAGCTGAGTGCTTCTTTATATCAAGACAAAGACTTGGTAGCATAAAAATAACATATAAGAAAGGGGATTATCATCGGCCAAAAGGGGAATTAGTTGATGGTTACAGTTGACATTCCAGGCAGTGTTTGGTACATGCTGATGATGGATAGGGGAAGGTGAGGATGTTCTGAGAACCTATAGATCCTCAGAAATCCTGGTATAAACTTGTTCGGTTAGAGGAAAAATAACCAGGTGAGTAAGTGGTTGTTTCATAGGCCTGGCCAGGTGTAATCCTGACTCTGTGAGTGACCAGGCATTTAGGTGCCAGGCATTGTGGGTATTCACAGCTGAAGATTTGAGCTGTATAATGACAGTGAAGGTCTTTCAGAGGCCAGGCTGCTCAGTAAAAGAAAACCATCAATTAAAAAAAAAAAACTAAATACATACTTGGATTTCAAATCCAGCATTGACATCTGAAGGTACCCTGCTATATATAATCAAGTTGTTGCAGCCTATTTTATAACTAGACAGATATAAGACATATCTAGTAAGGGGAGAATTCCAAGGACCTTTTATATAAAGATAAAATTTAATAAGTGAATACTGAAGTTCCAAAAGGCAGCTGGAATGCTAGGAAGGGAGATTAGTAGCCTTCCTATCAGGATTGGATATATGGAAGCCCCACTAATTGCTCCCACTATCGAGTGGGGCCGGGGCTCCAGAGCTCTGGTCCAGCTCAGACTGGAGCCCAGTCTGCTGATAGAAGGCATCTGTTATGACTGCTGAGACAGCTAGGGGAAAAGTATGACAAGAAAAGGTGATCTACTTCCCATTCTCATACCAGATTGCAGAGTCCACACTCAAATACTTTCTCAAGAGATTGACTATAACAGGGACAGGGGACAAAGTAAATAACTGCTGATTGGCAGCAATCAGATCAACAAAACACTGTTAGTATAGGCTGCTTTAAGGACACAGGAATGACTTCATTATTCAGAATTCTTTCCTGTACTGGTTTTTTTGGTTGTTTGTTGTTGTTTATTATTAAAATTTTACCTACATTTCCAATATTCCAAATAATTTATATTGGGTTATATAAGATACAGAAATAAAATTATACTTTGATTATAAAATAGTCCACAGACTGTAAAGAAACTACCACCCACAGTTTTATGCAGTGCTTATTCATTCCCCATACATTAGTCATCCACATTAAAAGGGTGAGCTTGGGCTTCCCTGGTGGCACAGTGGTTGAGAGTCCACCTGCCGATTCAGGGGCCACGGGTTCATTCCCCGGTCTGGGAAGATCCCACGTGCCGCAGACCGGCTGGGCCCGTGAGCCATGGCCACTGAGCCTGCGCTTCCAGAGCCTGTGCTCTGCAACGGGAGAGGCCACAACAGTGAGAGGCCAAGTACCGCAAAATAAAAAGGGTTAGCTTTTGCAAAGAGCAGTTCACTTTGTTTTTCCTTTCTTTCTTTCTCTTTTTATTTTTCAAATCCTACTTTCTTGAAATGCTCAAGGCTTTTTCCAGCAATTAAAGATAAAGCATAAAAATGATCCTGGCCTAACAATTTTGACAAAGGAAAAATGTGCTAAGAGATTCAACTATGTTATCTAAAGGATATTAGTAGCAAATATTCTTCTGAAGTGCACATAAAAACACATTCAGCACCTTTCATTCAGTCACATGGTATTGACAATAACTTTTAACTTGTGTTTACTCCAAAGTTTAAAAGGGAATCAGAAAAATATTTAATCTATTCGGTTCTTTTTGTCTTGTGCCAAAGTATATCTCGCAATTTCAGGGAGTCAAACTAGTTGAATAAAAAGAAAAGATCAAAGACAATGTTTAAAACTTTGGTAAGAAACACATAGAGGAACTTTAAATAATATCCAAAATAAACAAGTGGGCACACTTGCCTTATATTAGGGCACAAAAGCATAGGCAGTAACTACCAAACACTGCCAGAGCTGTGTATAAGCAAATATTCAAGTATAAATGGGATCAGAAACATTCCCATGGGTATGTAGCATATCTTTCAGCACTTGCAACACTTGCTTCTTCTGCTCCAACAGAGCTATCAGTCATGAACTTTAGTGTGTTGAACTATTTGGGGTCTGTCCTCTAGGGTTGAAATTTAAGTGACACTGTACCATGGGTTGGGGATAGTGGAAGCTGTCAATCATTGTTAAGACATGTCCAGCCCTAAGACACTGTATTCTTATGGTGCTCAGCAACAGGTGCTTCTATCTTCCTTTGGGATAGGCAACTAACTGGATTAAAATAGGAACACATTGACTGAGCTATGTTTATTGTAGATAATTATTTGTCAGTATCAAAGATTTTTCTCGGAAAAGTAAGCAGTTGTTTATTTATCTGCACTCTCAAATAATACTGCTAAGTGCTTTGTATTTCTGTTATAGGGTTCATTTTATCCTGCTCTGTGTTCTATTTAGCTGTTTACATGTATGTTTCTTCAACTAGACGCTAAACTAACTGGAGCTGAGCATCTGCTTAATTAATGCTTGTATTCTTCACAGTTGGGGCATTATTCTTTCAGCTTTCCCAGGCCCCAGAAATGGCTGGGACTCAGGTAGGGTTGCAGAGGCTGAGCTGCTGGGTACCAGGAGTGACAGAAGCCTGTTGCGTGAAATAGTGGAAGGAGATGTAGCCCGAGGAAAAGTGAGAATCATCTGCAAGAAAATGAACCATGAACTTGTCCTGTATGTCATCAGATTTAAAGACGTTGTGTGCGACACTCTAGTCAGGAGGTTGAAGCAAGAGGTCTGGGGCTGAGGATAAGGTCATGAAACAAGATATAAAATGGGAGAACATTAGTGCTTAAGACTGGAAGCAAAGCAAAGGTGCCAGGGCTCAAAACTATTGGATGTTGAGACAAAGGAGCTGATTGATTTAAAGGTAACGGATTAGGCCAGCCAAGGATAGTTTATTACTTATTGTAGGTACACAATGAACTTCTTTTGGATGAATCAAAGTAGTTGTATATTCCACAAAGAGTGATAATAAGGTGGCCTAACCCCAACCCTAGCCTCTTGACTGAGTGAGAAAATGATAATTTGATGAGTGTGCTTCTCATCAGAAGGAAGGTTTTTTCGGGTAATATTCGGTCTAGAAACTATTCCTATTGTACCCCCAAATAAAAATTCCCCTTGTTGCAAAGGGAATGTATTTGGCAAGAACAGCTTTAGCAGGAGTATTTTATGGAACATATATTGTAGGGGAGCTATATCTTCTGAAATTAGCCATATCTGTACAGTCCTATGGCAGATTGTATTTTCCGAAGATGGTCTCCACAAATTATCCCATCTCACATGCAATTTCCACATTGTGAGACTGACAAGTCTCCCATCAATTGGTAGGGCCCATTCCCCTCCCTTTGAACTGGGAAGACCTTTGTTATTGCCTTAACTAATAGAGTGCAGTTGAGTGACGCTATGTCACTTCAGAGGTGAGGTCATAAAAGTGCCTTGCATGTTCACATTGTCCCCTTGGGACATTCATTCTCAGATGTCAACCACCATGCTATTAGGAAGGCAAGCACATGAAGGTCCACATGAAGGACCACATATAGGTGTTCTGGCCAATAGCAGCAGCTGAAGTCCCATCCATCCCACAGTCATCATAACCACCAGATGTGTGAGTGAGTGAGCATTCAGATGGTTCCATCCCCAGCTAGGACATCCTCGGCTTCTTGCTCTCACTCCCCCAGCTGATGGTGCATGAGATGTTGCCACTGACTTCTGCTTACATTTCTAGTTGTGATCAAAATAAATGATGTTTTAAGCTACTAAATTTGGAGTCGTTTGTTATTCAGCAATAGATAACTGGAACAAATCACAAATAGAAACAAGCATAGTTTGTGTTATAGAAATACAACTTTGATGAAAACACTTAGTTGAAGACTATTCTCATGAACCTGGTTTCATTTTTTTCTATGCTCTTACCAAGGGAGAAATTCATCATATGAATGTAATACTTTTTCATCTTTGATGAATGTTAGTTTCAAAATAAGAAAAAAATATTAGCAACAATTTATGCTTATAATGTAAAATGTATTTCTAAAAATGACTCCTGAATATTAAAATTTTTTTTTTTTTTTTGCCTCTGAATGTCACTGAACATGTTGCATTGATGATAAAACAAACACAATCTTAGGCAGAATTTTTTCCAATACTTTACAAGGACAATGATAAAATGCTCTCCCTAGACACTACTTTTTTCCAGAAATACAATTCGCTAATGTACAAATGTCAGAACAAAGTGACTTATAATTCAATGCAGCACTAATCTGAGTATTTTAAAAATGTAATTACTCATTCAAAGGAAATCTCCAGCTTCCTGTGAATGTCTTCCATTTCAAGAAAAGTGAACATTTCCATTATAACGTCTTGGGTTAAAAAAAAAAATCTAACATTTATGTTTTAATTGAGTTAAGTGCTTAAGACTTCAGTGATACTGTATGTGATTTGCCAGGGAAAATAAAAATATCTTCAGATGAGAAAAGTGCTAATAAGATCTATTTTAAAAATATTCTTGAAATAACTAGGTATTGTGCATTTGAGAAAGTATTCTTCAAAACTCTAAGAGATTATCCATTTCAATTTGACTCAAATGACAACTAAAAATGACTGCAAGCTCCTAAAAAGGGGCATGATAAAATCAAAATGACACTTGAGAAAGATGATTAATAGTGCTCCATGTGCTCCACATACACACTGTGATTCTCAAGAGAGTCAGGTTGGAGGGGGTATAGGACATGGACAAACTTGTTCCCCAGAGGATTAGAAACATTTCTCCCACAACTTCCCATCTTTCAAGGGTGAACCAATGGAATAATGGGGAATGCTGGGAACTCTGAAAAGACTTGGGCCAGGTTGTGGGAAGAGAAACTAAAGGACAGGACAAAGAAACATGGAATAGGAAAAAAGACTTGGCAGAATGGAGTTTCTATTTGGTTGTGGTAACTCTAATGAAGATTTAAGTTAAGAGTTCGAAGGG
The DNA here is from genome assembly GCF_003031525.2 of Neophocaena asiaeorientalis asiaeorientalis. Classification (NCBI taxonomy): domain Eukaryota; kingdom Metazoa; phylum Chordata; class Mammalia; order Artiodactyla; family Phocoenidae; genus Neophocaena; species Neophocaena asiaeorientalis. Next base: position 1,307,846 of record NW_020185317.1, read on the forward strand.
AGTAGTGGTGTAAGAAAACAGGATATAAGAATGGGAGAGAAAGAAAAATTGTCTTGAGCTACTTATTTTAAAAAAATAGCCTTTTGTATCAGCAATGAATTGTTTAGAGTTTTTAAAAGGGAAAAAAGAATTGATTCTGTGAAGCAGCTGATATTTATTTCAATAAAACCTGGTTCATCTTCATGTACTGGGAAGCTCAATATAATTTCTATACAGATTTTTTACTTTGAATTATGCTATTTAATGTGACAAAATGAGTCATTTTCCATTGAAATATGAAAATGTTAGTTTGGAGCATAGAGAATAATATTTTAAGGGCTGCTAATTTATTCTTGGTAATGTTCTTTTTACATTAGTAAGTACACCAGTGTTTTTTTTTAATAGAAATGCTATATTAACTTCAAAAAAAATCCTATGAACTACTTTTGATAGACATGTTTTTCTTAAGAATGTAGCTATTGGATATATTATGTTTGCTCGAAGACCTCATCTGCTACCAGTGCTGCCTCTGACCTCCTCAGTTCTTCCAGGTTTCTCTCCCTCCACCCACATGTGACCTGCCTCACCCTCTTATCCCTCTGTTTATCACTGTCATCAGTCCCTACACACCCATACTCCCTGGCAGTTGACCAATAACCCCACTATGATTACTTGGGGAAATACTGTGACAGTGTTGCAAAGACCTGTTTCCTCCATGTTTTCCTCTGGTGTGAAGAGCGCGGTTTCCTCTGTTAACGCTGTTGACTTCAGTTTTTGGTAATGTTTCCAATTCAATTCAAAATGAAGTTCATAAACACCCTTCACAACCTGGATGAAGAGGTATATATAGAAAGGTTTAAATAGTTAGCCTGATCTCTGTTTTACAGCCTTGAGTATTTTAAAGCCCAGCATTCAGAGAGGGTGCTATTTGATTGGGGGGGGCTGTTATATGACTGGGCTCTGTTTAACTTTACTATACCAATCAATGTTTCAGCCTTAAGAAAGTCTATCCCCCAAAGAAGTGCTTAGTCGCTAAATGTCAAAACATTCTCCTTTTTGAAAGAACAGTTTCTTTTGTGTGCAAAAGGTCTTCCTCTGACTCACTCAGTGTGTACTCCTTAGCATTAAAAAATAAACAGAAGTGACATATCCTTAAAATAGCTATCTGAACTTGAGTCACCTGTGCATCCCTGAAACTCTCTAAATGAACGAACTGTCAAACATCACACAGAAGTGGAAATTAAAACTACTGAACTTAAGGTATTAGAGACCACATAGGGCTTCTTCAGGGCAGCATGTCTGCCAGAGTTCACACAGCTGCTGTGTCGCTGCATTTCTCCCAGTGTATTAAAACATTCCCTTTGAATACACAGGCTCCATGCTACATTACTTGACCTCCGTCTGGGTGATTTGAAGCCTCCAAACCATCATCCAATTAGAGCTGACACTTTTCTAGTTAGCTACTGTATTTGGAAGAAGAGCCAGTACAAAGGGGAATTTAAGAAAAAGATGTGTTGCTTCGACTGGAGAAATGAACAAAGTTAATCATGGCTTTGTGGAATTGTGAGCATTTATTAACTGAGTACTTTAGTTCAATGCAATGTTTATCTGTGAATTGGTTAAAAGCTATAATGTTGGTTTCCAAACTGCCTGTTTAACTTACTGTAACAGAGATGTTTCTGCTTCTCTGACTCCCAACCCCTTCCTTTTATAAACCTTGGTAGCAATTAAAATTTGCTCTTCTGGCCTTCTTGCATATTTCTCTTTCACTGACTCTATGGTTTTAGCCAGTAGTGACCAGAGGTGCCAAAGCCCCTCTTTCCTGTTGGAGTCCAAAATAAATGCAATGGAACAACCATCTCCCACTTTACCCTGAGCATCCTGCCCCTTCAACAGACTAACATTCAAGGTGAAGATTTCATATGCAAAGTTAGGGTATTCTTAGAAGGAAATGACAATAGAGTTGAAGTTCTACTTCACTTGGATGCTACTTTTACACTAGCTCTTCAAGTGACTCTGCATAAGTTTTTCTCTTGAGAACCCTCCCATCTCTCCACAAGAGTAGATATGATTCTCTCAAGTTTAAGTGAGACCCTGGACTTCAGCTGGATGAAAGTTGATGGTCACCTCTGTGCTGTCCCACAGGCTCTAGGTATATGACTGGCTGTTTTATGAGAAAAGGTGGAAGTGAATTCTCCAATCCCTGGCCACTCTTCCTTTGGCCCTTCTATTGTCCTTGCTTGACGATCTAGTTAAATAAGCACATCTCTTCAATGTTTGTTTGTTTGTTTTTGGACAGTGTAGCCTGTCCAATAGTGAGGAGAGATTTCTTCTTCTCTGTTTGCAGGGTCTTCCTTGCCCTTGTTTTTTAGGGACAATGGGGTCACTTGATTGGGCTAAGAAACATTGGGCCCTTTCCAGCTCCAAGATGCAGTGACATTCCATGAGCACACACTTCTTAAAAAAATTGAAGTATAGTTGATTTACAATATTGTGTTAGTTTTGGGTGTACAGCAAAGTGATACGGTTATATATACATATTTTTTCAGGTTATTTTCCATTATAAGTTATTAGAGCACACAGTTTTTAAGTGAATATTTTTGTTACCCAGGGAATATCTCCTGAGTTGATTAAATTCTTTTGGTGGAGAATCTGATGAGCTGGAAAAGGAAGGGTTTGCTTGTTTAATCTGCTGTATTTATCTCTCACTGCACATGAACTCTCAGCCTCTGCGCAGCACTGATCAGTAAGTGTGATCTCCCGAACATAATCAGTTTTCACCTTTACAATTTGCACTCGTTTTACCACTAACACTGTCTTCCATAAACAGATCACTTCACAGATAGGTTCCCTCTTCCTTAGAAGGTCTTCCCTTCCTCCTCATGCTTGTAATGACCTTTATCCCATATATCCTTGCTCAGCACAAATTGTCTCTGCTACTCTTTTGGCATCTGCTTTGTATTAGTCTCCTTGGGCGGGCATAAAAAAACAAAACAAAACAAAAACACAGACTGCATTGCATGGCTTAAATAACAGAAATTTATTTTCTCACAGTACTGAAGAATCAAAGTCCCAGATCAAAGTTCAGCAGGGTTTGATTCCTGGTGACAACCCTCTTCCTGGCCTGCAGATGCCAGCCATCTCATGGCATTCTCACAAGGTCTTTCCTCTGTGCACACATGGAGTGAGAGAGGGTGAGCTGTCTGATGTCTCATAAGAACACTAATGCTATCAGATCAGGGCCCCACCCTTATTATTTCATTTAAGCTTAATTATTTCCTTAAAGGCCCTATATCCAAATATAGCCTGGGTGTTAGGGCTTTAACATTTGAATTTGGAGGGGGCACAAATATTCAGTTCATAAGACATTCATTTTGCTATGTGTTTATAGTTAATATATATATATATATATACATATGTGTATATATGCATATATACATATATTCTATCAAGGAACTGTAAGCTCTTGTAACTGTGTCTTGTACATTTTTATACTTTATCTTTTGTTGGTACTGGATTCATGTTTTCTGATATGAGCCATTCACATGCTAATTTCCACATTCATTTTTTAGCATACATTATTTAATTTAAAAAATCCCCACTTTCAAGGGTGCTTTAAAATTCTAGATAATTCTTTGGAAAATTAAAAAAAAAAAACCTGTTGTTGGAAAATCTCTACCTTATCTAAACTTGAAGGCTTGAAAATGTCAAGAATCTTCTCTTTTCACAAAGATCTATTTTTGTTCACATCCATTATATGATATATTTAAAGACTTTCTTAGATCAGGTAATTTATGTTAACTTTTAATTTTTTCTTCCTAATTCTGAATTTCAGTGCCTCTGTTGGAAAAATATTTCTCTGCATAATATTTTGTTTTTGTTATCTGCTAGATCACATGCTTAACTCTGATTTTCTGCACTGTCTTGTAATCTTTGAATACACTAATACCATAGGTATATTCGAAATTGGAAAACTGAAAAATATAGAATAAAATACATATAACAATGTTTATATTGGCACTAATGGACACATAGCACATTAAACCATTAAATTCATGATACAGGGCATTGTAAAACGAAGACTTTCCTGAACTATTTTTCAAATGCTTCCCATTTCTTTTCCAATGAACATAAATTTTATTTCCTAATTTTCTTTAACATCTAGCTCTCCAGAAATCTTGACTTCACACAAATTTTTCTCAATTTAATTAAGTACATTTTGTTTAAAGACTTTTACTTTGAAAAGACTAATCATCATTAAAATTACACTGGATGTTTCATATAAAGACACTGTCTGCAAATACTGATTAGAAGGCTGTAAACAAAAGAAGAAAAAATTAAAATATTGTGGACAAGTGCCATTTAAACTCAATTTCAGAATCTTTAAATCTCAAAAAGGGAAATACTTGAGGTAATATATTAGATTAAACCAAAATGATGGAATTATTTAGCTAACTGGATTCTTAGCTTGAGCAAAACTCTAATGACTCCATTTTATTTATTTATTTTTTAAACTTGTATTGCATCTTTGTAGCAAAACAATTTATGGAGATTCCAGAATTTTATTTAAGAGGCCATATTGGTTATTGTTATAAGTTTTGGTCTCTTAAAGAATGCATGAAGGAATGCCTGAAGCTGCTGGCAGGATTAACATTAATACTATTCAGTGAATTCAGTGAGTTCATATTGATTAAACAAGACAGATGACTTTGTTTAATCATTGTTTCTACCTGTCAAGAATCACTAGCATTTAATGTATACTCCACTACATTAAGGAAGTTGATAGTCAACAGTTATATCTGATATAAATGTCAGGAAATGAAGCTCTAATTTTTCCATTAATGGGCATGTCTATGATATATTTAGTACTGAAATTTTGTACGCATTATTGCTCTTGATTTCTTTAAAACAGACAGTTAATATCACAAACTATTTAGTATTTAAGGACTGAGAGTTAAAAAGACAGATATAACTGTCACTATGACTATAAGATATTAAGTGTGGAATTCTAATTACTGGACTTGATGGGGAAAGAAATCTGATGAAATAAAAGAGTAATTATTACAAAATTGTTGATAGTGTAGGTAAATGACTTGTCCCTACAATTAAAAAGTCAAACCTAGTTAATTATATCTTAGCTAATAAAATTGCAGTGATAAGGTTTATAGATTGGTGAAAAATTAATGAACGATTTAATGAATTTTCTGGTAAATTGTATAAGTCAGAAGTAACTTAATAAGGAGTCTGGAAATGTTTAGAAGAGATTAGATTTACTAAGATATAAAGTAAGGCTAGAAATAGTGAAACTCCATTTCTATACAAGAGGAATTTAAAATTAAATCTGTGCTTTTAAGTTGTATCTCATTGCCTAAAATAGTCTAGTACAATGTAGTATTTAATAAATAATTATTGCATAAATTAACATTAAAATTAGGTACGGTATGAAAATAAAGGTGGGGTGTGTGTGTGTGTGTGTGTGTGTGTGTGTGTGTGTGTGTGTGTTAATTCTAAGGGCTATAGGCAACATTTCAAACTGGTTAATTAAAAAAATTAGAGTAAGAACATTTAACTTGAGATCTACCCTTTTAATAAATTTTTATGTGTACAATACAGTATTATTAACTATAGGCATGATGTTGTACAGCAGATCTCTAGAACCTTTCTTGTATAACTGAAACTTTATACCCAGTAAATATAAACTCCCAATTTCCTCTTCCCCCCAGACCCTGGAAACCACTATTCTACTCTCTGCTTCTTTGAGTTTGTAAGTGGAAGCATGCAGTATTTTTCCTTTGTGACTGTCTTATTTCATTTAGCATAATGTCTTCCAGGTTGATCCATATTGTCACATATTGCAAGATTTCTTTCTTTTCAAAGGCTGAATGATATTCCACTGTATGTATATATTACATCAAAAAGATCCATTTATCCTTTTATGGACATTTAAGTTGCTTCTACATCTTGGCTATTGTGGAGCAATGAACATGGGAGTGCAAATCTCTTTGAGATCCTGATTTCGATTTTTTTTTGGTTAAATACTCAGAAGTAAAATTGCTGGATTATATGGTAATTCCATTTTTAATTTTTTGAGGAACATCTATATTGTTTTCCATAGCAGCTGCACCATTTTACATTCCCACGAAGAGTGTACAAGGGTTTTAATTTTTCTACATTCTTTCTAACATTTGTTATCTTTGGTCTTCTGATAATTGCCATGCTAACAGATGTGAGGTGATATCTCATTTTAGTTTGATTTACATTTCCCTGATGTTCCTGTCTTGCTAGTTGTTTGACATAGGGTGTCCAGCACTGTAGCTTGCTGGTCATTGAGTGAAGCTGGGTCTTGGTGTTGAGATGGAGATCTCTGGGAGATTTTTGCCGTTTGATACTATGTGGGGCTGGGAGGTCTCTTGTGGATCAGTGTCCTGAAGTTGGCTCTCCCACGTCAGAGGCACAGCACTGACTCCTGGCTGGAGCACCAAGAGCCTTTCATCCACATGGCTTGTAAAAAGCTGTTTCTGTGGCTGCCCCGCCTTCTCTGCAGGATGTCTACATTTTCCTGATGATTAGTGATATTGAGCGCCTTTTCATGTGCCTATTGGCCATTTGTATGTCTTCTTTGTGAAAATGTCTATTCAAGTTCAGGTTTTTTAACCCGTTTTTAAAAATCAGATTATTTGTTCTTCCTTCCTTGCTGCCCTCCCTCCCTCCCTCCCTCTCTCCCTCCTTTCTTCTTCCTTTATTCCTTCCATTTTTTCTTCCTTGCTTTCCTTTCAGTTGAGTTGTAAGAGTTCCTCATATATTATTGTAAAAAGCCGTTTCTGTGGCTGCCCCACCTTCTCTGCAGGATGTCTACATTTTCCTGATGATTAGTGATATTGAGCGCCTTTTCATGTGCCTATTGGCCATTTGTATGTCTTCTTTGTGAAAATGTCTATTCAAGTTCAGGTTTTTTAACCCGTTTTTAAAAATCAGATTATTTGTTCTTCCTTCCTTGCTGCCCTCCCTCCCTCCCTCCCTCTCTCCCTCCTTTCTTCTTCCTTTATTCCTTCCATTTTTTCTTCCTTGCTTTCCTTTCAGTTGAGTTGTAAGAGTTCCTCATATATTTTTGATATTAGTCCCTTATCAGTTATATGGTTTGTAAATATTTTCTCCCATTCTATAGATTGTCTTTTCACCCTATTAACTGTGTCCTTTGCTGTGCAGAAGCAATTGCATTCCCATTTGTTTACATTTGATTTTGTTGCTTATGCTTTTAGTGTTATATCCAAGAAATCATTGCCAAGACCAATGTCACTAAGCTTTTCTCCTATGTTTTCTTCTAGGAGTATTACAGTTTCAGGTTTTACATTTAGGTCTTTAATCCATTTTCAAGTTAATTTTTATGTATGATGTAAGATAAGAATCCAATATAATTCTTTTGTATGAGGATATTCAGTTTTTCCCAACATTATTTGTTGAAGATATATCCTTTCCCCATTGTATATTCTTGGGATCCTTGCCAAAGATCAGTTGATTGTATTTGCATGAATTTATTTCTGAATTTTCTTTTTTTTTTAACTTTACTTTTTATATTGACGTATAGCCAATTAACAATGTTGTGATAGTTTCAGGTGCACAGCAAAGCAACTCAGCCATATATATACATGTATCCATCCTCCCCCAAACTCCTTATTTCTGAGTTTTCTATTCTGTCCCATTGGTCTATATGTCTGTCTTTATGCCAGAACCATACTGTTTGCTTACTGTAGATTTGTAATATATTTTAAAATCAGGAAGTATGAGCCATACATATACATGTATCCATTCTCCCCCAAACTCCCTATTTCTGAGTTTTCTATTCTGTCCTATATGTCTTTTATGCCAGAACCATACCATTTGATTACTGTAGCTTTGTAATATATTTTAAAATCAGGAAGTATGAGGCCTCCAGCATTGTTCTTTCTCAAGATTGATTTGGCTACTTAAGGTTCTTTGTGGTTCCATGTGAATTTTAGGATTCCTTTTTTTATTTTAGTAAGAAATGCCATGGGACTTTGACAGGGATTGCAACGAATTTGTAGATCATTTTGGGTAATATAGACATTTTAACAATATTAAGTCTTCCAATCCAGGAGCATCGTTTGTTTTTCTAATTGTATGTGTCTTCTTTAATGTCTTTCATCAGTGTTTTATTGTTTTTAGTGTACAAGTTTTTAGCCTTATTGATTAAGTTTGTACTTAACTATTTTATCCTTTTTGGTATAATTCTAAATGGGATTATTTTCTTAATTTCCTTTTCAGATAGTTCGTTGTTAGTGTATAGAAATGCAACTAATTTCTGAATGTTGATTTTGTATCCTGCAAGCTTCACTGAATTTGTTGAATAGTTCTTTTTTTTTTTTGAGTGAACTCTTTAGGGTTTTCTTTATATAAGATCATGCCATCTGCAAACACAGATTAATTTTACTTCTTCCTTTCTGATTTGGATGAATTTTATTTCTATTTCTTGCCTAATTGCTCTGGCTGGAACTTCCAGTATTATATTGAATAGGAGTGGTAAGAGTGGGCACCCTTGTCTTGTTCTTGAACTTAGAAGACAAGCTTTTGGTTTTTCATCATTAAGTATGAAGTTTACTGTGGGCTTTTGATTTATGACCTTTATAATGTTGAGGTTATTTCCTTCTATTCCTAGTTTGTTGAGAGTTTTTATCATGAAAGGGTGGTGTATTTTGTCAAATGTATTTTCTGCATCTATTGGGATAACCATATGATTTTTTTAAACATCTTTATTGGAGTATAATTGCTTTACAATGGTGTGTTAGTTTCTGCTTTATAACAAAGTGAAGCAGTTATACATATACATATATCACCATGTCTCTTCCCTCTTGCATCTCCCTCCCTCCCACCCTCCCTATCCCACCCCTCTAGGTGGTTACAAAGCACCGAGCTGATCTCCCTGTGCTATGTGGCTGCTTCCCACTAGCTATCTGTTTTACATTTGGTAGTGTATATGTGTCCATGCCACTCTCTCACTTTGTCCCAGCTTACACTTCCCCCTGTCCCATATCCTCAAGTCCATTCTCTAGTAGGTCTGTGTCTTTATTCCCATCTTGCCCCTAGGTTCTTCAGAACTTTTTTTTTTTAATATTCCATATACATGTGTTAGCATATGGTATTTGTTTTTCTCTTTCTGACTTACTTCACTCTGTATGACAGACTCTAGGTCCATCCACCTCACTACAAATAACTCAATTTCGTTTCTTTTTATGGCTGAGTAATATTCCATTGTATATATGTGCCACATCTTCTTTATCCATTCATCCGATGATGGACACTTAGGTTGCTTCCATGTCCTGGCCATTGTAAATAGTGCTGCAATGAACATTGTGGTACATGACTCTTTGAATTATGGTTTTCTCAGGGTAAATGCCTGAGAAAGCCCACATAAATGGGCTTTCTCAGGTAAATGCCTGGCTTGTCATATATGGCCTTTATTATGTTGAGGTAAGTTCCCTCTATGCCTACTTTCTGGAGGGTTTTTATCATAAATGGGTGTTGAATTTCGTCAAAAGCTTTTTCTGCATCTATTGAGATGATCATATGGTTTTTATACTTCAATTTGTAAATATGGTTTATCACATTTATTGATTGGTGTATATTGAAGAATCCTCACATTACTGGGATAAACCCCACTTGATCATGGTGTATGATCCTTTTAATGTGCTGTTGGATTAACCATATGATTTTTATCCTTCATTCTGTTAATGTGTCATGTCACATTAATTGATTTTCATATGCTGAATCACTCTTGTATCCATCCCATGGATAAATCCCACTTGGTCATGGTATGTGATCCTTTTAATGTATTGTTGAATTCAGTTTGCTAGTATTTTGTTGATGATTTTTGCATCCATCTTCATCAGTAATATTGGCCTGTAATTTTCTTTTCTTGTAGTGTCCTTATCTGGCTTTGGTACGACAGTAATGCTGGCATGAATGAATTTGTAAGTGTTCCCTCCTTTTCACTGTTTTTGAAGAGTCTGAGAAGAATTAGCATTAATTCTTCTTTACATGTTTGGTAGAATTCACCCATGAAGCCATCTGGTTTTGGGCTTTTCCTTTTTGGGAGGTTTTTGATTACTGATTCAACCACTTTACTAGTTATAGGCCTGTTCAGACTTTTATTTCTTTATGTTTCAGTCTTAGTAAGTTGTGTGTTTCCAGGAATTTATCCACTTTTTCTAGATTATCCAATTTGGTGGTATATAATTTTTAACAGTAATATCTAATGTTTTTTGTTAAAATTGCTGCTCTAATCTTTGTTATTTCCTTCCTTCTGCTAATTTCGGGTTTAATTTTTCTTCTTTTCTAGTTCCTTGAGGGTTTGTTGAGGTATTTCTTCTTTTTAATATAGGCATTTATTGCTATAAACTTCCCTCTTAGTACTGCTTTTCCTGAATCTCATAGTTTTTAGTATGTTGTGTTTTCATGTTTGTTTGTCTGAAGGTAGTTTCATTTTCTCTTTTGATTTCTTCTTTGACAAATTGGTTGTTCAGGGGCATGCTGTTTAATTTCCACACATTTGTGAAATTTCCAGCTTTTCTTCTACTATTTATTTCTAGCTTCATTCAATTATGGTTGGAACAGATACTTGGTATAATTTCAGTCTTCTTAAGTTTGTTAAGACTTGTTTTCTGACCTCACGTATTGTCTATCCTGAAGAATGTTCCATGTGCACTTGAGAAGAATGTATATTCTCCTGCTGTTGGGTGGAATGTTCTGTATATGTCTGTTAGGACTGTTTGGTCTTCTGAGTGATCAAATTTTGCCTTCTGTACTTTGTCCCTCTCTATTTATTTCTCCCCTTCCCTAATCAGGATTTTTATATTGCCTTTTATCTGTTCAAAACATAAATTCTCCCAACACACATACTTAGGCATCTCTTAAAAGTGCATTTTTCCCTCCTAAAATGTCTCATATTCCCAACTTAAATTTCTACTCCCTGTTTCTACTCTAGTTAAAATACTCATCTGTATAGTTGAATTCCTGGGCTAGATGATTTTCTGACTATTATATATAATAAGATTTGGTTTAGGTCTGCCAGTCTCTGCATATTTGGGGACTGAAAATGGAACAGGATGCTTACCTAGTTTTACTCAATTTTGGCACCAAAAGTTTTCCCAATTATTAGGTAGGGTTATCATGGACCAGGGGTTTAGTGCACACCCATATTCACATGCACAGAGCCCCTCACTGCCCTAATAATCACTATCTAATCTGCTTTATTTGATGTTGTCAGAGAAATAAAAGTGTTCATAACATGAATATATTTATCCATCTCCACCAAATGTACTATTTTACTTATTGTTTCTATAGATGATTATAGAAAGCTGTAAACATTCAAATTTTACAAATAAAATTCTAATGAATTTCAAGGTGCAATTGCAAAATTTGCAGGCAACTCTTAAGTCTATGGAAAGTAATGTTTGAGAACTACTGTAATCACTTGCAAAACCACTGGTAAATGAGGATCTGGCAGAGCGTGGCAAGTTAATATTTGAAGAGAAAAGTGACAAGCAGGGTGACTGGATAAGTTCTTCAAAAGAGAATGATTTGAATTGCAAAGGAATTCCTTTAGGAATTCCTTTAGGAAAATAATGAACCCTTGAGTAATATTGCAAGAAAACAACCCTCTTGTATGATCCTGCTGTCGAGCTTGAGGTAAAAACATCATACAATTTTGTGTGAATAAATTTTTTTTAAGGACACAATAGATTTTTTGGGGGTAAATTCTAAGAATTGGCATATGGTTGTAAATATAACCTCTATTTCACTAAATAGAACATAAACGTATTCAAAAATTTTTTAATTTTGTATTTCAAACTAAAGTCTCATTCATACATTTTTTTTTTTACTATATATGTAAAATTTTGCCTTGGTTTTAAGGGAGGTTACTTAGATGTCTTTCCCCTAGACACTATGAAAATTGAATAATGAGAAATCTCTATATATGAGCCAGTGTGTGTGTATGTGTTTAGCTATGTAGGTTAAACCCATTTTTTTTTCCCAGGAAAGAATAATTTCTTGATTTGTCTATGCAGTAAAGAAGTTTCCATTGCCTGGGCACTTTCTGTATACCTACAATCAAATAATCTTTTTTATAACAGTAGACAGGCATGCCTATTTAATCACTTTCATATCATAAGGAACTTAACATAAATTAACTTTAACTCAATAGCCAAAAAGCAAATAATTTGACTTAAAAATGGGCAAAATACCTGAAAGGACATTTTTTTCAAAGAAAATATACAGATGGCCGATAGGCACATGAAAAGATGCTCAACATTATAAATCATCAGGTAAATGCAAATCAAAACCCCTATGAGATATCACTTCACACCTGTTAGGATGGCTTTTATTAGAGAGACATCAGATAACAAGAGCTGGTGAGAATGTGGAGAAAAGGGAACTCTTGTTACATCACTGCAAGGAATGTAAATTGATATAGCCACTATGGAAAACAGAACAGTCTCCTCAAAAAGTTAAAAATAAAACTACAATATGATCCAGAAATCTCACTTCTGGGTATTTATCTAAAAGAACTGAAATCTGTATCTCAGAGATATCTGCATTTCCATGTTCATTGCTCCATTATTCACGATAGCCAAGGTACAGAAACAATCTAAATGTCCACTGACAGATGAATAAAGAAGATGTGATATATATATATCACATTATGTGTATATATATATATATACACATTGTATATATAATACATATATATATATATATATATATATATACACCCACATAATGGAATATTATTCAGCCATGAGAAAGAAGGAAATCTTACCTGATGCAACAACAGAAATAATCTAGAGGATATTATCCTAAGTGAAATTAGCCAGACGAAGACAAATACCCTATGATCTAACTGATACACAGAATCTAAAAAAGCTGAACTTGCAGAAAAATAAAGTCAAATGGTGGTTAGCAGGAGCTGGGGTTGGGTGGTGGGAAAGATGGAGAGATGCTAGACAAAGGGTACAAGCCTTCAGTTATAAGATGAATAAGCTCTGGGCTTCCCTGGTAGCACAGTGGTTAAGAATTGGCCTGCCAATGGGTTTGAACCCTGGTCCAGGAAGAGACCACATGCCACAGATCAACTAAGCCCATGCGCCACAACTACTGAGCCTGCACTCTAGAGCCTGCGAGCCACAACTACTGAAGCCCACGCACCTAGAGCCTGTGCTCCACAACAAAAAAAGCCATGCAGTGAGAAGCCTGCGCACCACAGAGAAGAGTAGCCCCCGCTCACCACAACTAGGGAAAGTCCGTGCGCAGCAACGAAGACCCAATGCAGCCAAAAAAAAAAAAAAAAAAGTCCTTGACAAATTATTAAAAATAAAAAAAGATGAATAAGGTCTGAGGATACAATGTACAGCATGGTGACTCTAGTTAATAATACTGCGTTGTGTACTCTAAATTTGCTGAGACTTAAATGTTATCACCACATACAAAAATAAGGTAACTATGGAAGGTGATAGATGTGCAAATTAACCTAATTGTGGTAATCAGTTTACAAAGCATATGTATGTAAAACCCATCACATCGTACACTTTAAATGTGTACAGTTTTATTTTTCAATTATCCTTCAATAAAGCTGAAAAAATACTCCCACAATCACTTTAATAGGAAAATATATGTATTATATTTTAAAATTGTTTAAAATATTTCCCTTTTTAATGTGTTTTCCCTTTAAACAAAAAAATTCAGAAGGTAAGGAGGAAATAATATTGTAATATATACCTATACTGTAGGTAATAATATGCTCATAGTATTGCCATCTAGTAACAAGCACTTGTAACACTGTAGTATGTTAACATCTTTCCTTCCAGTTGTTTTTCTACGTGTAACAATATTGAATTTGTATCATTGTTATCTTGGAATTGTTCTTAAAGTCTCAAAACCAACCAAGCAAACAACCAAACCTCCAAACTAACAACAAACAAATAAAAAAATGCACAGGTAGCATGTACATCCACTTTACAAGAGCTTTCAAGGTGGCATCAATAATATTTCCATAAGATTATTAAGGTGACAGAACTAGCCCCCTACCCTTCATCCCTCTTCCTTTCCCTAGTCTATATGAATACTTTACTCAAGGGATCTTATGAACTTTTAGAGATGTGAGCTGTTGGCCTCCTCAGAGGAATGACACGTGCAGCACGGTTCCAATAGAATACCTTGTAAGCTTGGAGGGGGAGGGGTGACCAGGAAAGGGGAGATAGGTATCTTATTCCCCAGCTGGGCACTTATGCATCAGATGTAGTGACCTGGCCTCTGTGCCTTTTTGAAGTGGGAGTGGGGAAAATAATTCAAGAGTGGTTGGGGGAGGACGATAGAGAAGTAAAGCTGTTTTTCACTCTCACTTTTATTGGGATGAAGATGTGTCCTTTTCTAGTGGGTCAAAGGAACATCAAGGAAAGCATCTGAGGTCAGTAGTCTGTTTCATGGCCCACCTGAGAGAACTGGCCTTTGGGAAGGGGACGCCTGATGAAGGGTTTTGGGTGAATGCTAGTGGAGTTAAGAAGCAGCTAAACTGGAGTGAATTCCCCATGTCAGCAGACTGCTCAGTGAGGGCGTTTCTCTCAGGGCCTGCTGAGAACCTGTACCAGAAGCCCTTGGGAGCATTATAGCTGTGAGGGGCTAGAGCAGCTGCATTAATAGTACACCTTTGTTCTATTTCTGTAATCTCTCTTCCTACCCATTTCTGGAAGTGCTAGAAGCAAATCAGCAAAGAAGAGGGGAAGAGCAAAGGAGAGCCCTTGTCTCCATTCCAAGCTCCCTCCTGCTGGGGGAAAGGCCAAGATGAACACAGAACTGAAGGCAAGATTGAGATTTTAAACTCTATTAGACTAGACTGAAATTCTTAACATTTGAGAATGACTGGAAGCTATAGGATCTGTCTGAGATGTCATTAAAGGATGGGAAAAGGAAATTCAACAGACTGTGCTCGAAGGCAGTGAATGGAGAAAAATAAAACCACACCATCTTTGTATCCCACTGAGTTCAGGGCTGTTCAATGGGCCAGTCTTATGTGCACAGAGACAGCTGATGTTACACTGTTGATTTCACAATGTTGTTTTGCTTTTCAAAATTTAACTGTGGTGTCAAAATATTTTTCTATAATATTAAAAAGTCTCTTATTTATGTGCATTTATGTTTTGAGGTGGTTATAAAGCCTCAACTCACAGAGGAGAGGGTAGCCTTACTCGTCTTGCTGCTGATACTCAAAGAACAGGACACTTGATCCTCCAATCCTGAAATTACCTCCTTAGAGAGAAGGTAGTGGAGAAGGGGTGTTTTTGTGTGTGTGTGTGTCCGTGTCCTCCCTTATCTGTCCTAGTATCTTTCATGGTAGCACACTGAAATAAGATGTTTTACATAAAGTAAAAGGAATTAAACATAATATTAAAAGACAATGTGGTCTATTATATAGACTGTCTTCAACTAGTTCTTTATTCCTCCAATTTTACTGTTTTAAATAAAGCAGTGCATAAACATCTTTGTGTAGAAAATTTCACTTCATTTAGGATTATTTTCTCAGGATGGATATCTGTAAATTGCAACTAGAATAGATAGAATACATTAAAAAAATGCTGATTATATATAAAAATATCCTCTTGGGGATTTGATATGAAAGAAAATGAAGACAACAAAAATCATGTTACATACCATCATCCAGAGAAGGGCATTACAACTATTTTCTTAAAATATTTTGCCTATGCTTAAATATTTTAAAAGTGAGATCATGATATAAGGTAAGATGTATATACTACTTCTCCCCAATTAATATTATATCATGAGAATTTTTCCACACCAAATATTTTTTGAAAAGTTGGTTTTAAAGACTAAATAGTATTTTACTGATTTGATTTACAAAACTTTAGTTTTCTTTTTCTTTATCATGAATAGTTAGATTGTTTCAATTGTTTGGGGATTATGATGCTGCATTGAACATCCACGAATAAAACTTTTTCACATATATATATGATTTTTTCTTTAAACTGGAGTCCTAGAAATGGAATTCTTGCATCAAAAGTCAGGAATATTTTGCTACCTTGCTTTCAAGAAAGTAAGTACCGAATTTTCAGTCCTACAATTTATGAGAGGCATATATTTTTATTCTTATTTATACCCTACTTGGCATTGAAAATTACATGAAAAATTTTGCAAGTTTCATGAGGAAAACTGATATCATTTTAATGTTCATATCTTTGATTATTAATGAGGTTGAACTTTTCATTGAATGTTTATTAGCCGTTTGTGTTTCCTCTTGTGTGTTCTCTGTTCATGGTTTTTGCTAATTTAGCTATTTGATGCATTTGCATTTTAAAAGAGGAACTCATTAACACAAATAAATCACTAATTAGTGAACCTATGTAGGAGATGCTTTCCAAGCAGAGGGGGGTCTTTCTTGTTTGCCTACTCTTTAAAAAAATATATTTGATAAAAAAAATATATTGGTTATCTACTTGGTATAAGGAACTGTGCACTGTGGGAAATAAATTGGAGAACAAAAGTTTCTGGCCTTTGAGGAAGAGACTTGTATGGCTCGAGTTTATATGACTGTGTCTATTGCTTCTAAAAGCTTACCAACTTCTCATTAAGAAATTATACAAACTAACTGTTAGAGAAAATATGAGTAATAACAAAAACGAGAGAATAATTACTCGTAATTCTTTCACCTTAATGTATCACGTTTATACTTCTTAGCTTTTTATTTTCTTTGCATTTTGATATAGATGTAATCAGACTTTACATAGTACTTGCATCTTGCTCTTTTCTACTTCACATTAGAGCTTAACCTAGTCTTTTGTTAGTAGATGTCATTATTCTAATGACTGGATCTCTCTATAATTTATTTAATTGTACTCATGTTTGGGGGCATTGAGATTTTTCCCTTTTTTCAGTATAATTTCTTTAGGTCTGTTCTATATTTCTTGGCAACTTAATTTTTTTCACTTAATAGTGTATGATGGGCATACTACTGAACTATTTGCATTTAAAATATAAACTTAATAGACAAAGCTAATTTGAAAGACATAAGGAGTGACAAAGAATGATTTGGAAAAGCATGCCACTTTTTACAGGTAATAATTTTTTGGATAGTTTCCTTGTGTATCCCAGACCACACCACAATAACTGCTACTTGTGTTTTTGTTGCCTTGGAGAGAGCTGTAGACTCAGTGATAGGAGAGCCGGTTCATACTTCCCCGCGTGATCTTGGCTAAATTATGCTTTTACAGTCTCTGTTGTGTCTCCATAATGTATAACTTCTAAAGCCTGCACTGCAAGATATTGTTATGAGGATTAAATAAAATAGCGTAAGTGCCTACTATAATATGAGCTCCAAATTGGTTCAAGTTAATGTTAGAGTCCTCCCTCCCTCATTTAATCCCTCCCTTTCATTTTGGCTATTTGGGAGGAAAACTGGAGCTTGAGTTGGTTTCAAGGGTTAGATTTTTTTATTCCTTTTTTGCAAATTCTTGTAGGAATAGGCTGTTAATCGTGGCTGAGCCTTAAGTTTTCTTGAACCACCCCCCCCAAATATAGTAATTACTGATTTTCAGTAATTCAGTAAAATTTCAGTTTACTCTAAGGCAATGTGTGAATATAATTTCAGTTCAAAGAAATATTTTCTTTGGTTGACATTTGCCAGAGTATCTCAGGCAGAGCCAGGATTCTGAGTCACAGCTCATGAGGCTGCTGCTTTTTCATGAAGCCAGGCTCCTGCCTCTCCTTTGTATCTACTTCTACTAGACTTTATTCTCCCTGATCATGTCCTTAGAATTTGTCCTTTACATATTTTGCTGATCAGATGAGTAAGATTTTTGACACAACTTGAACAGAATTACTCAAGATATTCTATCCTAATTCCACAGTAATATAGCTAAAGTTACATCTTAGGAGGTAAAATGAAATTTTAAAAGTGCACCTGCTCACAATACCTTTCATTTTCATGAGAGAAATGACACCTATATATGTGGTTTTCCTATCAAACACAAAGGCATTACAGAAATAAAATGGGAAATCCCTGTTCTGGAAAATCTGCTTTCAGTTTTAGAACCCAAAGTTAAAGGGAAACTGAAATTTAATCTGTAGTAAATGTGTCCTTCACTATATAGCATGTGCTTTACTGGACATGAGCCAGATTATAATGTCAATAGTTTGCATATGAGCAAAATGAAGGAATATAACACATATATACTCAGAAATAAAAGCCATTTCTCCCAGGTGATTTTGAAAAAGTAGAGATGCCGTGAAATTTATTGTTTAAAAAAGAAAAGCATGTTTCAATATAATTATCGTATGTTGTGTATAGCTTATATTTTTCTTTCTCTGTGTTAGTACGATAGTGGATAAGGAGGGAAGGTAATGAATTCTATTGAGTTACCGAGATAGAGTGTGTGTAGGATAGGATGAGGGGGAGGGGAAGGGTGAAGGCATAGTGAGAGGGCAGAGCCTGGATTGTGCTCCAGAGTTGGATGACTTCACCAGATCCCATCTCTGTTCTGAACTACCTGCTTGACCCTGGGCAAGCTAATTAAATTCTCTAAGCCTCAGTTTCTTTACTTTTAAAATTGGATAATGATAATACCTACCATATACTGTTGCTATGAAGTGAAATTACTTTGGCAGGGTGCCACACAGTAAGCATTCTTGTAGTGGAAAGTTATTGTTATTCTTAATAAATTTTAGCATCTCATATTTTACTATAAAGTAATCTGTTTAATACTAGGGGTGGTTAGTAGTTTGATGCTTAATAAATTCAAAGGAATAACTAATGATTTGGTTATTAAAGAGCTGGTCCCAAACTACCCATCCTATCCAAGTTACAGGGAGGGCTAAAATACAATACAGAACTTAGCTATTATATATAAAAAGTGATAGTAAAAGCAAATTGTGGGAGAAATTTATTTGCATATTTAAAGAATTATGCTGTCAGGAGTTTCAATATTCCTTAGTGCCTGTTTCTTTTGAAGTACAAATTTTCAAAGAAGAATATTGAATACTCTAATTCACTAGTACCTTGGTGCAAATGATTTTTATCAGTCCTATTTCTTTCTTCAACTGGAAAGGATTGCATGAAACCACTTGGGGAAAGAATGAATAAAATAGAGGCATGGAGAAAGTGGGAAAAGAAGGTAGAAAGGAGAGAAGCAAGAACTGTCACGCAAGTTTCCTAGTTCATAATTTTACTGTCAACAATGTACAGAAAAATATTTTGTACAGAAAAAAATATTTTGCTTGATTTTTCTATTATTTCTTTAAAAATTCTCAAGAAAATGTCATATAAATTGCTTGGGAAAACTGTTTTCAAGATTAAGCCTTTTGAAAAGAACATGCAATGATACAAAAATTATTCTTGAGTCTAGCATCTGCTTGAGTTAACAATCCAAACTCACTCCTTTCATTCTGAGCTAAACTTTTTTTCTTAAATAAACTCTTTATTTTAGAATAAACTTAGATTTAGAAAAAAGTTGTAAAGATAGTACAGAGAGTTCCAAATACTCTTCACTCAGCTTCCCCTAATTTTAACATCTTACATAACCATGGTACATTTGTCAAAACCAAGGAATTCACACCGGTATGATGCTGTTAACTAAACTCTAGACTTTATTTGAATTTCAACTTTCTATTAGTGTCCTTTTTCAGTTTCAGGATTCAACTGGGACATCAGATTGTGTTTAGTCTTCTCTGGTCTGTTATAGTTTCTCAGTCTTTCCTTGTGTATTAGTTTCCCATTGCTGCTGTAACAAATAACCACAAATTTAGTGGCTTAAAACAATGCAAATTTATTATCTTACATTCCTGGAGGTCAGAAGTCAGAAAGTAGGGTAAAATTTCACTGGGGTAAAATTAGGCTGTCCACAGGGCTGTGTTCCTTTCTGGAGGCTCTAGGGGAGAATCCATTTTCTTGTCCTTTCCAGCTTCCAAAATCTGCTCACGTTGCTTGGTTTATAACCCCCTTTCATCTTCAAAGCTGGCAATGTCTAGTCAAGCCTTTCTTACAATGCCATCTCTCTGGTTCTGACCCTTCTGTCTCCCTCTTTCCCATTTAAAGATCCATGTGATTATATTGGAATCACCATAGTAATTCAGGATAATCTCCTTATCTTAAAGTCAGCTGATTGGTAACCCAAATTTCACCTACAGACTTAATTGCCTATTAAGATATATTTGGTGGGCCATTATTCTGTCTATTACAGCCCACCTTCCGGCTCCCAAAGACTCATGTCTGTTCCACATCCAAAATATATTCATCCAAAGGTCTTCAAAGCATCAAGTCCAAAATATCATTGCTTAAAAGTTCCTAGTCTCATCAGCTACATCATCTAAATCAGTTAAGAGTAAGGCTCTGTGCAGAATCCATCTGGGGCACAATTTCTCTCTCTGAACAGGAAACTCAGGAAACAAATTATTTACTTCCAAAATACAATGGTGGGAGAGAGAAATAGAATACCATAGCTATAGATGTTTGATTCAAGAGAGGAGAAAATAGAAGAAAAAAAGGAGTTGTAGGGTATTATAACCTTTAAACATTCATATTATCCTGTTGCCCTAATATGCCCACAGTCAGGTCCTGAGCATTCTGCCCAGGTGACCAGGTGCACCAGCATGGTAAGGCTGGCCCCTGCCACAAGTTCCCCTTATTGCCCTCCCCTGACAGTGACCTCATGATATTCAAATGCACTAATGAGATCCCCTCATGCCTTCTCTTGCCTACTTCACCCTGGGACCCAATAAAGGCACTTGCCCACAGGCCCTTGTTCTCTCTTGGCTCCCCACCTGCTTGGATGAACTTGCTCTTTGGTGCTCCCTCCTGTGTCACCCCCCTCCTGGAGTACAGCAACTGTGTCTCTGGGACCTGAGAGTATAATAAACTTTGTTTTTTTCCTTCTCCTCTCTCTCCTCTTGTGGTCACACTTGACTGACCACCTTATAAAAGAATATAAAACACATAGGTCCCAAGCAATTAAAAAAGCCCTCGTGGCTTTTCATTCTGCCCTCTGGGTTTAACATTTTACCCTTGGAGTCATCCTTCCTTTTTCATAAAAGGTAGCGCATGTTTACAGCTGGGTAGCTTTATCAGTCTGTTTCTTGCCTGAAGAATTCTGGAGATCTGACAGTCTTCTCGCATTTTGTACTTTCTGTCTCTTTTAGTCCAAACTTACCGAGTTTCTGCTGGTGTAAAATTCTCAAGGACCTAACAGCATCATGGTTTTAGCTCAATGAGACCCATGCCTGACTTCTAACCTACAGGGCTGTCAGATAATAAATTTGTGTTGTTTTAAGCCACTAAGTTTGTGGTAATTCATTACTGCAGCAATAGAAAACGATTCCAAATGGATTTAGTGAGATGGAGGTCATTGGTGATATTGATAAAGGCTATTTCAAGGAAATGAGAAATGGAAGGCTGTTTAGAGGGGATTCAAAAGAGAAAGAGAGAAGAACAATTGGAGAGAGTGCGTACAGACCATCCTTGAGTTTTCCTACATACTTCATACTTTCTTACCTCTGCTTTAGCTCATTACCTTCCTTAACTGGCTTGTACTTCCTACCTTAATTCCACTCCATTTTTGTGCTTAATTCCTATCACTAAACCCTCCCTTACTCTCTCAGTCTAGATTAGCTCTCTCTCTTCGGGTTCCTATCACCTGGACACTTACTACATTGTAGGATATAAACTCTCTCACCACTAAACTCCTTTGTATGCTCAGCACTGAGCAGAGCACTTAACTGGAGCTGATGTCAACAAACGCTTATTGAATTAATAATTATTTGGGGGGCTCTTGCACATTGATAAATTCAGCAGTTATAAAGTATACCTATTTCTCTATGAATTTTATTATTTCTATTCTTTAGGTACAGTTCGGTAGTTAGGTTTCTAGCCAAATACTTGGTAAGGGGCTTCCCTGGTGGCGCAGTGGTTGAGAGTCCGCCTGCCGATGCAGGGGACACGGGTTCGTGCCCCGGTCCGGGAAGATCCCACATGCCGCGGAGCGGCTGGGCCCGTGAGTCATGGCCGCTGAGCCTGCGCATCTGGAGCCTGTGTTCCGCAATGAGAGAGGCCACAACAGTGAGAGGCCCACGTACAGCAAAAAACAAACAAACAAACAAAAAACTTGGTAAGGTAAGCAAAAAGATTAACAAACAGAAAAAATACCTAACAAATTTCAATCAAATTCTAGCTCAGCACATAAAATCTATTTGCTTAGGTGAAAGCTCTTTCTCAGGGAAATATTTGGAGATCATTATCCTTAGTTTCAAAAGTAAATTTCCAGGTAAGTCCCAAGTTATGGCTTTCCTTGGGAAAAAAAAAAAAGTATAAAACTGAATATGAAGCTATTTAAATTTCAGGAAAGAGGATGCTAGGAAATGCTATAAACATTTGAAAGCTTAAACACACTTGCATTGAAAGCTTAAACACACACAGACATAGGAACTAGAAACTTAAACCAATTACGATAATCAGGAAGCAGAATTTACCCAAATAAACAGAAAACATGATTTTAGCTTTAAGGTGTTGTTATAGAATTTTACTTCCTTGAACTTTTAAGCTTTCTCACTTGTTCCTCTCAATTCCCTATACTTCCTCTCAGCAATGCACCCCTTCAGTAGACAAAATATCCTGTGGCTTCAGAAACCACATTGTTCAGTTAATTTTTCCTGCCCTCTCACCATGCAGCAATTCCCACACTTTGTCTTTTTATTATCTGATAGGCACTGAAATTTGCTTTGAGTAAGCACCACCATCTTACATAATGAGGAGTCTTTCATCTTGCAACTACACCCCTTTGAAACAACCTGGAACAAGGAAGAAAACAAGCAGTGTTTCTGAACAGCGTGGAACACAGTCACAAACACCAGACTCTATAATTCAAAGAATTACTCTTGGAGAGTGCCTTAGGCCCTCCCTGAGTTCTTTTTACTTTGACATAGTCCATTTATCAATATATCCTGAGAACATTAATGACTAATGTCATAAAACAATAACCAATATTAATGATATGATGATTAACAATAACCAATATTAATGATATGATGATTTTGAGTAATAAGTACAAGTTAACTTGTGTTCTGTAAATTAGAATAAATTATAACAGGAAGTAGGCAGTTCATCTCTGGAAGAGCGCCATCCAAAACGGTTGAAATAGAAGAAGTTTGAGCACTTAAGAAATGGGATTTATTCGTTTACAAGATACATTCTTGTGGAACACATCATTTTCTAATAATGCAGAGCAAATTTTTCATTTGATTCACCAGCAGTACCTTGTCATTTAAAATTTACTTTACTTTTAACGTTAAATGTGTTTTTGCAACAGTTTGGAGATGACTGAAGAAATCCCAGGGCATCATGAAACCTACTGGGGTTCACATGATGCAATGGCTATAGAAAGAAAGTCTGGCGGTTGAGTCAAAATTAGCCTAAGTGACTGAATCCAGGTAGCTTGGGTTCCACTTATGGCTCTGCCACTGTTGAGCTGTGTGAACTTTTGAACTACATTACTGGACTCTGCCTTAGTTTCCTCATTTGTGAAAAGAGGATAATAAATGTAGCTGCCGCTTAGTGTAGGACACAAAGTAAAACAAAATGAATTCTACTTGTTATAACTTTTTCTGTATATTTTTAGTTTTATTAGTCAGAAACACATCCATTAGGGGCATGGAGAGAAATCAGAGATGATTACAAAATCTTAGCACTGGAAGGGAACTTAAAAATTATTCAGTGAAAGGAATTTAGAAACTATCTAATACAACTTTCACCTAATGTAGGAATCGTTTCTCAAATTCCCTGATAGTCATTTAACATCTGCATGGAAAATTCGTGGAAGGGAGCTAACTCTTTTAGGCGCCTTTTTTGTGTGTGGCATGGCTCTGCTGGCTGCATCCATTCACTCTAGTCTACCCTTAGAGCAACACAGAATAAAAATACTCACCCTTTATGGAGTGCAGGCAGCGTTCCAGGTAAGGTACTATATACCTTACATGAATCCTTGCTACTCCTTATAATAACCTTACAGAATTGATATTCTTAGAGATTAAAAAATTGAGGCACAGCAGGCCAAAGATCTTTTCTGAGGTCACATAGTTAATATGTTTTAAAATGATGAAGTATTCTTATGAGTAATAGCCCTCTAAAATATTTGAAAATATGTATTAGTTTACTGTAAGCTCTCTTTCCTACAGAAAGCAATTTGTCAACTATTCCTTATATGATATGAGGAGTGCATTTCCTATTTGTCACCCTTCCATGAATACTTAAAAAATTTTAATAGTGCTCTTTTTCCAAAAAATTTTTATTTATTTTTGGCTGCGTTGGGTCTTCATTGCTACGTGCAAGCTTTCTCTAGTTGTGGAGAGCGGGGGCTACTCTTTGTTGTGGTGCACGGGCTTCTCATTGTGGTGGCTTCTCTTGTTGCCGAACATGGGCTCTAGGGTGCACAGGCTTCAGTAGTTATGGCGTGTGGGCTCAGTAGTTGTGGCTTGTGGGCTCTAGAGTGCAGGCTCAGTAGTTGTGGCACACAGGCTTAGTTGCTCCAAGGCATGTGGGATCTTCTCGGACCAGGAATCGAACCCATGTCCCCTGCACTGGCAGGTGGATTCTTAACCACTGTGCCACCAGGGAAGTCTCTAATATTGCTCTAAAATGTGACACCCAGGCATGAATATTCTTCTCCACATAGATATTATCTATCCTGATTTGGCTATTATTCTATTATACCACCTAAGACTTTTTTTTTTTTTTTTGCAGCTGTATCAAATTGTTGACTAATGTTCAACTAAAGCTTCTAGGTTTTTTTCCCCTTAATAAAAATGCTATCAAGACTGATCTCTCCCATCTCATACACATGATGCAGGGAGTTTGTTCATTAGTTTGTTTTTTATTCATAGCATATCAGTTAATTTCATTTTATGGGTTTCATCTCAGTGTTCTGCCTTGTCAAGATCATTTCGAATCTTAATTGTGTCGTCCAAAACATTAGCTCTGCCTTTCAGCCTAGTGTTATTTGCAAATTTGATAACATCCTTTCCATGCCTTCATCCAGGCTGTTGATAAAAATATTGAATAGGAAAGAGGTAAAGATAAAATTCTGTAGCATGCTACCAGAGACATTTTAGCTAATGATGTTCCATCTAAATGAATAATAGTCTAGCAATAAAACATGCAGCTTTTAAAATAGTATTTATTGTTTCAAAACCTTAAATTTATTATATAATGCATCATTGTGATCTACTCCAGTCATCATTGCTATCCAACCAGGTAGACAGAGAAATTAGATTCAAGAACAACAGGCAAAAGGGGTAAGTGACTGCTGTGTGCTGGGATTTTAGGAGCTTTGGAAAGGCACCCCCAGGTTTCTCCTCATTCAATTCATGACTATAATGAATTCAAAGGAACTTTATTCTTGTCACTTAAGTACAATAGGTGTTTGTGAGCTATTAAAAATGACAATCTTTTGTGTCTTTTCATCATAGCACTTATCACCATACTATTATGTTCTACTTACTATCTTCTTTATTTTCTCTCCCACCATAGGGCAGGAATTTTTTTTTCCTGTTTGCTCACTGCTATTTTCTAGAACCAAACCACATGGTCGATGCTTATAGTAGATTCTCAAAAACCTCTAAATAAATGAATAAAAATCTTTAAGGTTTATAGGTCTGTTAAGTTTTGCATAAATGTGTTTTAGAGCTTACAGAGCAAGTTTTTATCAATTCAACTTTATCAAGTCAGTGAATGTCTGTGGACCAAATAAATGTGAGCTCTCTGCTACTGACCTCTGCCCTCACCCCTTGTGTCCTCTGTCACCCTTCCTTTTACTGACCCAGCAGGTAGGGAGCATGTTCTCCCACTTTCCTAACACTTTCTCCAGTGGCCCAGGTCTAAGGCTGGCTCTCTACTCTAGTCCCAATTTAAGTTTGTCTTCCAGTGATCAGTCTAGTCTTATAGCTTTTCTGAAATGAAAAACATCTTGCCTGAGGCAGATGCTGAGAGCCTGCCTGCAGTTTCCATTATTGTTCATTTGCATTCTTTGCTGCTTAGATTCTCCCATTATCCGCTTAGATTCCTAAATAGGGATGCACATCTCCTTCATTTGGTATCTCAATATGCTGCTTGCCCATAGCTTCACTGCAGATGCCGTAAGCTCCCAGGCCAAAATGTAGATGCCTTAAGCTCTGGGCTCAGTTGGGTCTGACCAAGCCCTTGTCCCTCTCATTAACTGCCCTATCTCATATTCATCTGCAATGATCTCAACGTACTGCAGACAGGGACAGAGTGGGAGGAAACATGAGGTCATTGATAGCTGGAAGAAAAGACATTTAAAAGCCAACTATGACTACCACTTGGTTTTGCACAGAAGGCCCCTACTTATATTATTACTAAAATAGTTTGTATATGTACTCTTTTGAATATGATCAGGAAGTAAAATACATGTAAAGCACCAAAATAATTTTTTTTCTTTTTTTAGGCTGGAGAAAGAGAAGTAACCTAATTATTGTTTTCAACTACATGACGGATTGTGTCCATCTGTTTTTGTCCTCCACCAGGAATAGAACTGGAGGAAACAGACTTAATCTGTAGCCTGAGTTTTGTAGTTTAAACAGAAAGGAAAATTTCCTGACAGTGAGTTGTGGATTATGGAATTTGTTTCTTCTGAGATTTAGTTTTCCATCTGGTTAGAATAGTTTCATGCAGTTGTCTGTCTCTGAAGGTAGCAGAAGTGGGTGTACATGGCGGTTAAATGACCTCTCAAACATTCTTATTCCTAAGAATTTATGATTAAGTTAAAAAAAAGTGCAATGGCTTTATGGTTTCCTAATATTTTTAATGTAGGATAATATTATAATTTATTGGGGGAGTACATTTAAAAATAACTTCAATATCAATGTTCAGCCACTTCTAGAGTGTCAGAGGGCAGATCTTTGAATTTTGAAAAGATTGAACATGGTTTACCAAAATGTATTTCTGGGTTTGCCCTAGATGAAGTTGTTATTTATTCAGTTATGTTTTATTTCTAAAACTGAGTTTGAATTTGGCAATACTTCATGTGTAAGTATTTAGGTTAGACAATATCAATGACAGTGATCTTAATGCCCAGCATCTTTGCCCATGAGTAGAAAGAAAAGCTTTATCATAGATAATGGTAATAGAAATAAAAACAACCCAGTGACTGAATTATACAATAAGGTTATTTAAAACATATGATATAGTTAGAGAATAACTGAACTAGAAATAAATTCCAATAGAGGAAGGAAGATGAGATTCAAAGTGACCTCAGGGTTACTCTAGACATCTACGTAAACATCAAAGTATTGAAAATCTGCTAAACCCACATATGGCACCTGCATAAAAGCGATGGCCTCAAAAATAAGTGCAAACTGTTAAAAATGTGAACTTTTGAATCTTGATAGAAAATGTGAAATGTTAAAGACTTATAATTAAAGAAGAGACTTTAGATAGTAGGTGAAGTACTGATAACCACCCTAACTTGCATTAAGATATCTGTGTGCCTTTCAAGTTAGAAGATGGCTGCTATATTTACTTTCTTGATTGTATTTGAAATTCAGTTTACACAAATGGAAAAAGACCAATTTAATTTATACCAACAACCATGTTTTAATGATTTAATTAACACATTTTAATTAAAAATTTTTGAAAGAATTCTAAAATTATGCTAAAGAGTGATATTTTTATAATTTAGAAAATGTGAATTAATCTTCAGGTTAGATTGTTCTTTCTTAGATATACAAAGGAATGCAAAGCCTCTTTAGACATATCTAGAACAGTTGACATTGTTAGGGATTTTACTGGGGTGATGTTTTCCCTTCTTCTTAGCTTTGTTTTAAAAAGGAAATGATTCAGGAATGTGTCAGTCAGGGCATATAGAATATCTTCCTGAAGAATAGAAATTAAAATTTGGGAACTCTTTCAGGTATTACACACATGTTAAAAAAAAATCTCTAAGAGTTTCACGATTCCAGGCAGCACTGGGGAGTTGCAGGTACAAGTCACAAATCATATGTGGCTGAAGCTCGTGTCCTGTGCCTATTCCCACCATAACTCTCATCATGTTTTCAGTACAAGTAGCAAATTGAGAGGATGTGGCATATACTTTGGAATAGGACATTCTGGATTTGTATGTGATTAGAAAGTTTTAAGGATACAATTGTAAGGAGTCCTATTTCATGTGTTTGAAAATTAATTGAATGGTTTGGGTGAGGAACTCAAACTGAGAAATCATTCTCTATCATTGAAAAATAATCTTATGAGGTCATATTTAAATATGCTAACAAAGGTAGATTTTAGCTAGAAAAAGATGAGGTAAGAAAGAGTTTTGAGAATGAATCTATTACAAGACCCATTATTATATAAACTCTTAAAACTAGAAAAAGCTGTGAAGATTTTAATACCTTCTGGCATACTGCTAGTTGTCCCCCTTACAAAATCTATTTCTTTCTTCTTCCTGGGCACATGGTCACACACAACCTTACCCGGCCTCCTTTGCTGCAACCACCCTACCAAGCTGGCCATTCACCTTGGAAGGTGTGTGAGAGACAAAAATACCTACTTTTTAGACCCACTGTATTTAGGAGTCTCTTGAATACAGAAACTTATTTGTCATCTAACTTATAATACATTATAGACAAATATTTCAAACTAAGAAAAAATATGAGGGTGAGATGCTAAATCATTTTGATGAGGAGGATGATAATGAGGATTAATAAGAAAGGCTTTAAGTTATACTCATGTTTATATCTCTTTACTCCTTTTTCCATCCTATTCACTGTCTGCAGGAGACCAGTCTATATGGATTATAGAAACAGATTTTCTTGCTCTCTGGTTTCTGGTTGGGTTTAATCAATAGGGAGTCTTGGCAAAGGATCAGAGGTATATGAAGGAGGTCAGGGTATTTACTTCCCTGGCTCCTTCCATGTAAGGGTGACTTTGGCTGTTTTCATTAGTCAAACTGAAGGCAACTTGCTTCTTTCAAGGCAGCCTCCCCTACACGAGTCTCTCCTCTTTTACAGTAACTGCTCCCTCTCCTGTCCCTTTGAAGTTAATAAACCTAGGTTACAGAACCATACTTTGTGGCTCCTCTTACTCTGTCAACACCTTTATGAATAGTCTCTTTGTAATTAAACTCTCCCTGAATTATCTTGAGTGCCCCATCTGTTTCCTGTTGGGAACCTAACTAAAACACTATTTGTGTATCGTTCTTTTAAGTATAATGTTATCTGAATGCTAGGAAATTATTTGTGATCAGCTTGAAATTGCTTTATTTTTATGAAGACGTTATTATAATTGAATGGAAATTGGAGGGAAAGCATGCAATTTACATTCTAGGTAGCTAAACCTACATAACTACAATCATTTTATAGTGAAAACCTGACTTAGAGTCTTGTTTCCTTTCTGTAGAAGAAGACTACTTAAATTACAGAGTGCTTGGGAAAAACCAACCCACCAAACAAACAAAAACAAAGACTTCTAGGGAATAGCACTGAAACTAGTCTATTCTAGGAAGTGATAGCTCATGTCCCTTCGTGGCTCACAGAGGCTGGCAGTAGAAATAGTATCCTCAGGAAACTGGTTGTATATCTTGGTCCTTACATGCTGTGGAAAAACAAACAGTTGTGCAGTGGGTTTTATCAGCCATTAACATTGGATTAGTCAAGATTCTTTCATTTTGAAAAGAGACTAAACCCAACTAGACAATTAGATTGTTGATTAGGTTTAACAAAAAGTTATTTTTCTGCTTAAGTAACTGGGAAGTCCAAGGATCAATGTCTAAGACATCATGGGGACTAGACATTCCTTCTTTCTGATTTCTTCTCTCTGGTTTGTTCTGGGTACTGACTTCATTGAGGCAGTGTTCTTCTGTATGTGAGGAAGGTGGCTGCTGACAGTCTTAACAAAATATGCATATTTATGGCCCGTGATCCCATGGAAATAGAGCCCCTTTCCCTTTCAGAGTTCATAACATCAGATCTCATGGAGGGACTGTGATTGGCTCCACCTGGTTCAAGTTTCTAGTTCACAACTGTGTGGATGGGAGATGTCATACTAGCTTGGCTCATGTTACTAGTCTTGTGGTCAAGAAGGACCAAGTATAATGATTGACAGCCCTCTAGAATTATGAAATGGAGGAAGAATAGGCATCTTAAAGTCAAACATCTCTTTTATAATCACTCAAGAAATGAGGTTGAATGTTTTTCAAATGTTTGGTAGAAAAGTTAATGTTCTTGGGCATCTAATTCCAGTAACAGCAGGCTTGGTAATTTTGACCAACCTTGTCTCTCAAGAAAATTAATTAAAAAATTAAAATGCTGAATAAAATAGATAAAAATTTTCCTTAAAAGCATCAAATAGCTAATACGTGGAGAAGTTTCTGAACCAAAATACCAGAAAAAATGAGGATTCAGAGAAGCAAGAGCAGCACTTGAAACAGCTTTTGCTCAAAGGATGTTTGTTATTCTCTTGGAAGTGTTACCGACCAGGGTTCTTGGCCTTCCCTAATCAACAGAAACTGATAGGAAACCAGAGAAGAAATTCAGGCAAGCCTTTATTGGGGCTCCTGCTGCAGCAGGAGGGAGTGAAAACAAGTAACAGGTTCCCTTGCTTACTCCCCGAGTCGGGGTGAGCTGTTTCCTTATATGGGGTGAGAGTAGGGGCGGGTCCAGGGGTCACCCTGGAGGGGTGGTCTGCCCACCCCTTTGGTAGGGGTATGTGTAGGGGGCATGTGCAGTACCCTGCTTTTGCTTCTGGTACCCTGTTTTTGCTCTTGGCTCTTCAGAAGTGGCAGTTGGGTTTTATCTTTTTGTATCTTGTTGTCCATAATTTGCCCCAACTGCACATGCATGCTATTTTTAGTCCCTTGTAGTTTCTTTGTATTTTGTTGCTCGAGGAGATATTTGTCCAGATGCAATCACTGCAGCAAAGGGTTCCAGGTCTCAGGTCCCAGCCTGTCTCAGGAGCATCTTTGAAACTGGGTTTGATTAAAGGTTAGCTTGTTTTAGCTTCATGAGTTGAGGACCATTCCTAAGTACAGTTTCTGATTGTCTCTCCACACACACAAATACCCACCCACCCACACCCTTTACTGGGACCTAAAGGATGAAACCCTAAGGATAAAGTTCAACACATTTCAAATGACAAGAATCATACAGTTTGTGTTTTTGGACAATGATGCTTTTATGATAGAAGTTTATAACAAACAGACAACCAGAGAAGCCACAAGTGTTTTGTAAGTTAACAATATGTGTTTATATATAAAACATAGATTAAAGAAGATTTCAAAAGAAATTAGAAAGTATTTTGAATCAAACAATTTGTGCGTGCTAATTATCAAATATGTAGGAGTCTGGTAAAGATGTGTTAGAGAGAAATTTATAGCCATGATTATATATCATAAAAAGAATACAGTCTGAAAACCTATAAGATAAGCAAACAGCTCAAGAAATTAGGAGAAAAAACCCAGCAAGGATAACTAAAGAAAGTAGAAGAAAATAATAAAGATAGGAGCAGAAATTAATAGAATAAGAACCAAACATAAGCTGATTTTTTAAAAAGGCTAATAAAACTGATATAATAATCTTTTGGCTGTGAATGACAAAAGAACAGACGTACAGTCAAGTTTTTTTTCTCAAAAAATAAGATCTTAAGATTAACTTTTATGCCTATTTTAGTACTGTCTTCTTAAGAATCACAACTCTTTTAGGTGTTTTGGAGAATTACCACCTTTCTATTGAGTCTGAGAATCACATGTATATGTATAGGTGGTTGTTCAATGATGAAAACAATAGTTATACCTTGAAAAAAAAATATTTTTTCTTACACACACATATATATGCTTACATGTGCTTTACTTTATATATACCTTTATATATGTATATATATCTACATATGTGTATATAGGTATGTATGTATATGTGTGTGTGTATGCCTTTTCCCTTAAAAAGAATGAAAAACTGTACCTAACATACATCTCTGATTTCTAACTCATTCTTACACATATTGAGGCAGTCTTTTAGAGTTTATATAACTCCCTATTTTTTTTCTCCTTAAAATTAAAAAAAAATTGTGGTAAAATATACAGAACATGAACTGTATTATCTTAACCTTTTTTAAGTATACAGTTTAGTAGTAATGAGAACTACATTCACATTTTTGTGCAACCAATCTCCAAAACTTTTTTCAACTTGCAGAACTGAAACTCTATACCCATTAAAAGACTCCTATTCCCTACTTCCCCCAGCCCCTGGCAACCACCATTCTACTTTCTGGCTCCATAAATTTGATTTCTCTGGTGCCCCATATAAGTGGAGTCAAACATTTATTTTTTTCTGACTTGCTTATTTTGCTTAGTATAATGTTCTCAAGGCTCATCCATGTTGTAATACGCGTTAGAATTTCCTTCCTTTTTAAGGCTGAATAATATTCCATTGTGTGTATATACCACCTTTTGTTTATACATTTATCCACTGATGGACAGTTGGGTTACCTCCACCTTTTGGCTATTGTGAATAATGCTGTTATAAACAAGAATGTACAAACATCTCTTTGTGATCTCTTGTAATTCTCTGGGATAAATACCCAGAAGTGGGATTGCTGGATCATATGATAATTCTATTTTTAATTTTGAGGGGCTGCCATGCTGTTTTCCATAGGGGCTGAACCACTTTATATTCCCACCAACAGAGTACAAGTGTTGTAATTTCTCTATATCCTTGTCAACATTTGTTATTTTCTGTCTTTTTGATGGTAGCTGTCTTAATGGATGTGAGGTTATAGTTAGGTTTTATGTCTACAGATTGAGATTGGAGCATGTGCCATTTATTGGTTGGTTTCAGAGTTTGTAAAAATATTTTCAGTTAGACTACTTTCCAAGGTAGTCTCATAAGCTTCCTTCCATGCTTCTCTTTCTAATGCATTTTTGTTATTGTCTAAATAGCTGTAATGTTATAAAATTGTTGAAAAGTTCCCACTTCTAATGTTTTCTTTCTCTCTTCTCCCCAGCCATGAATCTACCAGGAAACTCAACTCAAACTTACTATAACAAAATTAAAATCATTATATCTGTCTAACTATCTATCTATCACCCCCTCCCCACAAGCACACATAAACATACTACATAGATTAATAGTGGGCACAGAGATGGTTCCCCCAAAGCAAAAATAAGTTGGTATTATCATAGGGAGGGGCAGATGTTTAATGGGATACAAAATCAACTGAAGTCTACTGTACAACATCTCCTGTTTAGAGAGATTTTCTTTATTCTCCACTGTCTTAAGCACTTACCTTTTTTAAATATTTGAAGATGAAAATGAATAACATTTTCCGTAGGTAAAAAGATTTAAAAATTGATATTGCATTACAGCCTTTCTAGAAATCTACTCCTGAGAACAGGGATGTAGAATGGCTTGTGGAAGAATTGTCTACTCATGTTCCTTTGTTATCCGACAATGGAAAGGATACAAGATGACCTTTATACCAAATTCCACTTAATAGAGAATGATGCCATAGTAAAAGTATGATATAGAGTATAAAGGCTTGAAAGTTTTTCAGTGGACTAATCTAACTCTGAAGGGTGTTAAAAATGGATATCTTTTTTATTTCTTTCAACAAAATACTGAAAGTAATTTTCCACTTTCATATGATTAGTTAAGGAGAGAGTAAAGCAAATTAAAGTCTCAAAGCTTCAGTTATCGTTCTCTATAGGAACTACTGAAGAAGGGCACAAGTGGAATTTTTAAGGGACATCTCTTTTCCCAGTGTTGAGTTCTGTGAAATGAAGCAATTAAGTGATGTGGTTAATTCTGTTTCCTTAAAAAATTGTCCCATTGGTTTGCTCCCATTTCCTAATATAAAAAATACCCCAGAAATAAGGAGCTACAGATCCTGTTCTTTACTTAAGAGAAGTGCTGTTTGTCAACAAAAAACTTGACTTTTTTCTTTGGGGAGTTTTTAAACATCAGAAACTTTGGTTATAGGGTACCCCTTCACACCAAAAATTGTTGATGGTTTAAAATTCTTGAGAACGGGTTTAGGAATTTTGACCTTACTAGTTATTTCAAAGTGGATACAGAAGAGAGATAAGCTATTATAAAGTTGTATTTTCTACTCAAAGTATCTGAAAAGCAGTATTTAAAACTTTTCTGCAATTTGAAATAAGCGAGGTGGCTAATGTTTCAGATACATGAGGGACTGTCACATGTGTGGGCATATTTCCAGCACATTTCTAGAGGACAAGCTGTAGAGTATAAAAGAGCCTGGTGGATAACATGG
This sequence comes from Neophocaena asiaeorientalis asiaeorientalis, assembly GCF_003031525.2. Taxonomy (NCBI): domain Eukaryota; kingdom Metazoa; phylum Chordata; class Mammalia; order Artiodactyla; family Phocoenidae; genus Neophocaena; species Neophocaena asiaeorientalis. Next base: position 1,342,164 of record NW_020185317.1, read on the forward strand.
AAGTGAAACAGAAGATGTAAAGATGGAATGGTGCACAAACTTCTATTTTTACCCTACACGAAAATTGCACATCTGTAAGCCAATTTTCTAGAGATTAATAGAATATAGCTCCTAACCTTGAGCTGTCCAAGGAGGGACGGTATAAGATTATTACTGAATGGTTGGAAAAAAACAAATTCATAAACACCAGATTAAATGTAATTGGAAACAAGGTGAAAAGTTCAATATTTTTTTCTTAAGGGGTTTTCTCAGGAAAAATCTGGGAAATTCTGAAAAAAAGTCTTTCCCAAAATTTTGTAAGGTTGAAGAGACAAATGCAGATAGTGGTGAAAGCAGTTGGGCTTGGGGAGAGGGGAGAAAAAACAGGCCTGACAGCCCCACGCACCCAAGATTTAGATAACAGGGAATTATTTTTTACGAGGTTTCCTTTGAAGGAACAAGTACGTGAAGGACCAGTGAACATTCTTTCACAATTTGCTTTTGACTCTCTTAGAAAAGAAGTGGAAAGGCAGATTAGGAGTTTTGATATAGGTTTTTTTTTTTTTTAAATAAATGTCATAACTTTCCACAACTTTACATGTTCTTTTGGCTTAATTGGTCTCTCATTTTATTTCCACAATTCAAAGAAAATAAAAATGACCAGCACAAAAACAGATTGATATTTTTCCATTTAGAAGTTATTCATTTGGGCCTTCCCTGGTGGCACAGTGGTCAAGAATCCACATGCCAATGCAGGGGACACGGGTTCGAGCCCTGGTCTGGGAAGATCCCACATGCCGCAGAGCAACTAAACCTGTGTGCCACAACAACTGAGCCTGTGCTCTATAGCCCGCGAGCCACAACTACTGAGCCTGCGAGCCACAACTACTGAAGCCTGCGTACTTAGAGTCCATGCTCGACAACAAGAGAAGCCACTGCAATGAGAAGCCTGCACACTGCAACAAAGATTAGCCCCCACTCGCTGCAACTAGAGAAAAGCCCACGCACAGCAACGAAGACCCAACGCAGCCAAAAATAAATAAATAAATTAATTTTTTTAAAAAAGAAGTTATTCACAGAAAAAGAGAGAGAAAAAAGCCTCTTTAAAAAGTCTCCAATGAAGTATTCAGATGATGTTGTTCAAGAAAATGTCATATCTTACTGTTACCCACATATCATAATGATTTCCTCACAGGATGATCCTAGTATTTAACACTAACAATTACATCGCTTTCACTCAACCCGTAAATTTATTTTGTGGACTGCTTGAGGTAGCGAGAACTGTGTGGAAGGTCATTTCTGAGCTCTGTCTAGGGCTGTCCGTTGAATTATTTTTACTTCATTTCCTAAAATTTCAGAATGTGGATGAAGTGGTCAAGTCATTCAAATTCACTGAGGAGTAAGTAAGTTGGCATCAATACGTTATTTTTATAAGTCAAATGAAGTCTTGCAGCTCCTTACTGAAAAACTGTTCATCAGGGGTAGAACTTAAGAAGCTCTAGTAAATCCATTTTACCACAGTAATCTCTTCTGAAAACCAGCCTTACGCTAAAAAACTACATAGTTGTGTGGAATTTAAGAAGCCCCAGTTCCTTCCCTGAACACAGAATCTCTCTTCTGAAACTGAGGAGAATGATTCATACTGGAAAGGAGCTCAGTTTTGATTCTAAGACCTTGTATTTGAATAAACAAATTAAAATTATTTATAATCAGTCTGCTCAGTCTAGTGTTACACAAAGTGGCTTTAGCTTTTTTTTTTTTTCATTTCTGATGTAGTTGTACATTTTGGCATACATTATATAAAATGCAAAACAATAAAACCATGTATCTTCTGATTTCTCTGCTCTTTTTTTTTTAGTAGTTATAGCTTCCTAAGGTTAAATGACAATTAGGGATTAAAGGTGATAGAATTAATGTAGGCAAGTTTTATTTTCCACCTGGGTTTAGCACAGATCAAAGAAGATGAATATCCAGACATTAGAAAGCAATTAAAAAGGATTGCATCACACGGGAGTTTTTGCTCTTGTTTCTCCATATATAACTCCAAGAACTCTTCACCCTTTTCTCCCTCTTGTTCCTATCTTATCTCAACCTCTTCTCAAAAGCTCAGTGTAAAGAGTTTTTTATTTAGTTCTTTATTTTGACTTGGAAACTCTTTTTGGTGGACAGTTCTGTTGCCTCCTAAGGGAGAGGTGAGAGGAAGAACTGAGGAATGGTCAGGAGCAACTCATTTTTTGGTCTTCACTAGATGATTGACAGTGGTCTACTGTTTGTCTGGTTACCTTGTCTACTTGAACTAATCAGAGTTCCATTGGTGGTTATTTTGTTATCTAGAGTCTTAACCTCCCTGTTCCTTTAACCAGCTTTTAATACTAAAACAAACAACAAATTTTAAGTGTAAAAACTTAGGCTCTAATGAGTTTTTTCCTAACTATTATCCTAGTATATACTATCTATCCAGCCCCCTAATATATAGTTGTTTTTGTTTTCAAGAGTTAATTGAGAATCATCAAGAATGATTGGCATCTAGTCTATTAATGGTTAAGATCAATCTTAGGGAATACTGGGAAGTAGGTATAATTGATCTTTGGTGCCTCTCCATCCAGTTTTGATTTTGAGTCGTCCTTTTATTTCTCTTAGCACTCCTTCTAGGTGCTCAGTACAGTCTTCAGCCTTCTCAAAGGCCATACCCCAGTTCCCACCCTTTCTCAGACACTGGTATTTTTCTTTTTTTAACATCTTTATTGGAGTATAATTGCTTTACAATGGTGTGTTAGTTTCTGCTTTATAACTAAGTGAATCAGCTATACATATACATATATCTCCATATCTCTTCCCTCTTGTGCCTCCCTTCCTCCCACCCTCGATATCCCACCCCTCTAGGTGGTCACAAAGCACTGAGCTGATCTCCCTGTGCTATGCAGCTGCTTCCCACTAGCTATTGGTTTTACATTTGGTAGTGTATATATGTCCATGCCACTCTCTCACTTTGCCCCAGCTTACCTTTCCCCCTCCTCGTGTCCTCAAGTCCATTCTCTATGTCTGTGTCTTTATTCCCTTCCTACCCCTAGGTTCTTCAAAACCAATTTTTAAATTTTTTTAGATTCCATATATATGTGTTAGCATACGGTATTTGTTTTTATCTTCCTGACTTACTTCACTCTGTATGACAGACTCTAGGTCCATCCACTTCACTACAAATAATTCAATTTCATTTCTTTTTATGGCTGAATAATATTCCATTGTATATATGTGCCACATCTTCTTTATCCATTCATCTGTCTATGGACACTTAGGTTGCTTCCATGTCCTGGCTATTGTAAATAGAGCTGCAGTGAACATTGTGGTACATGACTCTTTTGAATTATGGTTTTCTCAGGGTATATGCCCAGTAGTGGGATTGCTGGGTCGTATGGTAGTTCTATTTTGTTTTTTAAGGAACCTCCATACTGTTCTCCATAGTGACTGTATCAATTTACATTCCCACCAACAGTGCCAGAAGGTTCCCTTTTCTCCACACCCTCTCCAGCATTTATTGTTTGTAGATTTTTTGATGATGGCCATTCTGACTGGTGTGAGGTGATACCTCATGTGACACTGGTATTTTTCTTCAACAGTATTTCTTCCTTCCTTCCTTCCTTTCTCTCTCTCTCTCTCTCTCTCTCTTTCTTCCTTCCTTCCTTCTTTCTTTCTTTCTTCCTTTTTTTCTTTTTTTTCCCGTGCCAAGCCGCATGTGGGATCTTAGTACCCAGCCAGGGATCGAACCCGTGCCCCCTACAGTGAGAGCGTAGACTCTTAACCACTGGACCACCAGGGAAATCCCTCAATGGTATTTCTGAAAGTTCTTTATATCTTTCCAGACTTTCTCCTTGTCATCAAAGTTTTGTTCATAAAATACCTTTATCCTAGTATGTTAGAGTCCTATCAAGTTACTGGTAAATCTAATCAACAAATTTAAACCAAAATGCTAAAGGCTGATATAATAAAATAGTTTATCTTTTGATATAAAGGAGTTAGCATTTTGTGAATTTCAGGCCTCTGTCAGAGCTCATGAGAAAAATATTTTTCGATGAGATTTCTTCTATTAGAGCTAATTAGCTCATCTCCATCTTCAACAGAACAACAGAGAGGGGGAAATGCCCTGGGAACAGCCTAAAGTGTACCTGACAGACTTTACCCTCAATGACTTCTACATATTTCACAGGTAATTCTCTCTCACCACTGCCTTCCCTCTCCCATCATCTTGGAGGCTTCAAAACCTTCTGCATATCATGATTAGGACATTATGGGTGGCATTCCATGGGGAATATTCCTCTTCTATTTTGAATGTTTTTATGCTATGTCAATGACTATGGCCAAGTCCTTTGAAGGGCTGGAATGTAGTATTTCATATATGGAATTTTCTTTTGTAAATATACCAGATCAGGATGACATAGATTAACTGGTAGTCTTAATAAAGAGTTTTCAGTTCTTCACTTACAATTTTAGATGAAAGTCTTCTACTTAAAACTGTGAATAGGCCAGGAACTTAATCTGTTTAACTTGTCCATATAGCAGTCCTCATTATGACTAAGTTTAAGAAGGTGTTTAAAATATACTACTTGAGGGAGAGACTAAGAAACAATTATTTTTGTACCTGATTTTGTATTTTATATTTTAAAGAACTGTGATCTTTGTGTTGTGAGCACTAGTAACTTAAAAATTGCTTCATTATTATTTTTGACCTTATTACAAAATCTAGGTTTACACTAGAGCAACAATTGAGTAATTTTCACCTTTGGGAACACAGACATAAATAAAACAATTTTTGCTAACATAAAATTCATGTTGTATTAATTTGCCACATGATTTTTGATAATAAACAAAGGCTGACTAGTTCCTGATCTCAAAGTAGTAGTTACAATGCTCCTCAAAAAAGGAAAACTGAACACTGTTATTTGCATGTTTTATAATTTAAAAGTTTTATTTTTCCATAACGCAGTGAATGAAATTCAGCCATCGCTTACCCAAGTCTATTGCCTGGGGGCTTAGAACATTCTTGATATTTAGCAAGCAAGACAACTAAACTAAAACTCTGGCTTATGAATAATGAAACAGACACATCTACTCCCTATGGTGAAATGGAAATATATACTGTACACCTTTCCAAATATTTATTTGTCCATTTTACTCACTCACCCATAGGATTAAGTTTCCCCCTCTCCTCCTCTCTTTTTAAATGGAAATGACTAGGCAGCGGTCCCAGTTGAGAAACATATTTTCAGAAGTACTAAGGTTTTTATTCCATTTGTAAGCATTATTGACTGTTTGCAATTATATATGTTTTTAATTAAAAAGTGAAAAATATATGGTAATGATGGTGGCCAGGCATCTATAATGGGGGAATATTCCCAAATTAAAGCTTCCTTTCCTATTCAGAAAGTGACGTAGAAACTAGGATATCTGGACTCATCAGCATCAGGGAGGGTCACAAGATACAAGTTGTCTCTGAAGTTTGTCTTTATGTTCTATGAACAAGTCCCAGCCTGGAGGCTATGTCTGATTTATGGGCTTGGCTTGGTTCCACCTGTCACAGAGGTATCCTGGGGAAGCCAAGGCAGCAGCTAAGCCATGAGTCACCCAAAGGCTCACTGTAACCAGCTGATTTGGAATCCCTTTTCTTGCTTGTGTTTTCTGTTGCGTTCATTATTATTGAGAGTCATGATTCTGTGGCCACTTTATCTGAAAAGGCAGTCTTTCAGATCTTTTTATTATTTCTTTTCAGTTTGTACCTCTCCTGGGTGTGGTAGTTACACTTCATAGCATTTAAGTTCAGCTCATTTTGAAATACTGTGATTATGATTGTATGACCATATTATGAATAAACTTCCTTTTGTATAGTCTTCTTAATATTTGAATATCTGAAGTAAAGGGATGAATTCAGAAACTGAATCTCTCTTTCAGGTTTATTTTTTCTACTTGACAAATTGGTAGCTACTCTAGAATGGCTTTAAGCTAGAGCACTTAATTCTTTTTCTGCCTTGGTCAAGGTGGGGTCCAAGGCCTTTAATAAGGTTAGCTGAAAGAGTGATACTGCATAGTCCATCACTGGAGAGGGGAGAAAACAGGCTTTTAAAAAGCTATTCCTGATCTTAATAGCATAGCATCATTATTGTATTTAGAAGAATTCCCAGAGCTTAGCCATATTCAAATATAATAGTATTGTTGGCTATATGCTAAGTGTGTTAAATATGTTATTTCATTTAGTATTACCTAAGTAGTAGTTTATAATTGTTACCGTTTTTACAGATGGGGGTTCTGAAACACAGAAGGGAACACTAACCTGCCTAAAGGTCACATAGCTTATAAGACGTAGAGCCAATAATTGACCTCAGAACTCTGACCCTATAACACATTCTCTTAACCACTGTGGCAATTACTGATAGCACCCAAAGACAAAAGAAAATGAATTAAACCATTGTACCATTCTTTCCTCCATGATTTGTCCTGTCTTCATTATACAGTAACCAGTTTAGAAACAGCAGGAAATATGCACCTCAGTGATTCTAAAATGCACCCTCCCCCGACACACACATATTTTAACACATCTCTTAAATTGGAGTGTATATAATAATCACTGAGATTTTACAATTACTAACCACCAGGTGGTTGTCATTACCTTAACCAATTTATTTTGCTTACATTGTCCTTTTTTTCTTTTGCTTATATTTTCCTATTTATGCAACAGAGTGATATATTAAAGAAAATCAGTGTCAAAATAAGACTAAAAGAGATCTTTCTCTAAATGTAAAATAAAAATTTTAAGTGATGGGAAAGCAACTTGTCAATTGTCAGTGCAGTGTTTTCTTTCTTACTGGGACATAAAATAAAGTGTTTAACAACATCTTAGATTCAATAAAGTATAGTATGTGTTATGTCTATACAAGGGCCACGCAGCCTATTAGTATTAGGAAAAAAAAGCACCAGTACTACATTTTTTATTGTGCCTGTTAAGTTGTACATTTCTTGCCAGTTGTATCATTTCTATAACTCTATATCATTCAGTGTAGTGCCAGGAGGCAAGTGATAGATATTGAATAAATCTATGTTGAGTTGAGTGAGACTGGTTTTCTTGTGCCCCCTCTAAGGGAAATTCTAAACAAGAGTTCCCAAAATATTTTAAGCAGTGTCAGCATCATTGTAATTATTGTAGAACCTCCTATGATGATGACCTTCTTGAAATATCATGCTAATTTTAATGTATTCATTATAAAGAGTGGTGGCCTCCTAGAAAGGGCACAGTTTAGGAAGTCGGGAGGTTTTAATTTTAATCCTGCCACAACCTTCCAATGACATCTTAGGTAAATCATTTAACCACATCCTGAGCCATATATAAGAATAATAGTTAACAGTTATCACAGCTATTGTACACAGTCAAAGTCACTGTGATTCTAAGTGAAATTATAAATGCAAAATCATTCTAAAAGCTTTAGAAAATGCTCACAGTATATAAAATGCATCTTTGTAAAATAAAATTGTTTTAATTTAGTGTGCTTGAAGTTTTCAAGAGAGTTCCAGTCAGAACCAGGAGCCCCAGCTTTCTATGAACATCATCAGGACAGAGACTGTCCTCATTTTCTTCTAGACACTGTTCTTGGCATGGTAGGCATTCAGGATTTAATGAAGGACTAAGTGAACACAGAGGCAGAACAAATACCTACAGTAGATTTAAGGGAATATCCACAGATTTTATTCTCATACAAAAGTCTTGCCCCTGTATCTTCAATCTAATATACTTGAAATTTCTGGACAGAAATGATAATATTTTTGTATAACAAGAAAATTTTCTTCTGGAAATTATGCAGATTTCCATACCAATAGTCACTATATAGCCAATAAGTTTTGGAAACTGGATTCTTATTAACATTTTTTTCTTTTTTTTTTTTACAAATACCAATAACTGCAGATAGAATTTTCATGTTTAAAAAATTTATCATAGCCGATTTGCTCATCAACCCAGAAAAATATGCTTTTCTCCTGAAATATGACTTGGACACTTGAAGCACATGTTTTAAATCATGCATACAAGCCTATTTCTCTTAAGGGTGTGAGCACAATTAACAAAGGTAAAGTATATCTTTTTTTTAAAAAAAGGAAAACAGACTTCACTTAGGCATATGACACACTGCCACTTGGTGGCACTCTTTACTTGTTTAAGGCAGCTTTGATAATAAGAAAAAATGTGTTTATAATAAAGGAAAGTGACATCCAGGGAGAATTTCAAGTCTAATTTTAGACACAGCATTCAGGTGTTTTGGTATTCTGATAGCCTGGATCAGCCGGTTTCTGGAGCTTGCCAGTGTACTGGTAGGTCTAAGGAATGCCACTCAGGTTATGAAATGCATCAGGTTTGTATATAATGATGTTTTTCCTCTGTAAAATTTAGCATATTAGATTTACCTCTTTGATTTTCTTTTGTCTCCTTTCTGGAAGACATGGTTTTAAAAGCCTGACCAATATATAGATAGTGAATACACATAATGAATGATTTCCCAAAAGAAGATCCTTCTTTTAAGAAGAAATACTAACTTGGATCAGTTAAAATTCAGCAAGGTAATGGATGACAACCTTTTGGTTACTGGATAGCTAAGCCTTATTTATAAATAAGATTTAGGAAAAGGTAGTCAAGCAACAGCTGTCATAAGCCAGTTTATTCATTAAAGAACATTTTTTAGGTACGCAAATTGGGGTAAATGTACACACATAATACTGAATGGTATGGGATTGTCATTAAGTCAGTCAGAATGCAAACTGGCCAACTGTCACACTTTCACATAATCAGCCACCATTCCAAAGGTTTAATTTGACATCAATCATTTTAATAGAACATTAGAGAAGAAATTATATTAGAATATTGTCACTGGGATACATGGGAATAGAAATTTCTGACTCAGTCTGTCTTACTCTTGCTATGTATAAAAATACTCAATGCTAACCATTTTTCAACGTTTGGGGTAGGGGGTGGAAATCATTAAAGACCCATGTCTATCTTCATTACAGGCACAGTGCCTGGGCAACAGTCCCAGCCTCCGGCATAAAGAACCTCCCAGAGCGTAGCACATTAGTGAGCACAGTTCAGCTTTTTCAGCTGGGGCATCAATCACATTCAGAATAGTTTTATCAGGTCCCCACTCAAGCCCCTCAATTATGAAAATCTGTCCAATGCAGAACTAGCATGCCATTGCATTCAAAATCCATTTAGACAAGCTCATTGACACTAAGATACTCTGTCCCTACTTTAATAGATGAAGTTCATTGAGAAGCAGCCACACATTTTAGGACATAGTTTCTCCAAGTGTAGCCTGAGAATGAATGTGCTTCCAAATTCCAGATAATTGCTAAAATGCACATTTCCAGGCCCTCCTGAAGGAATGGGGGTTAGCAGGGATATCACTATTTTAAACAAGCTTTCTGGGTGATTCTTACGCTTACTAAAGTTTGAGAACCACCATTTGGTGAGGGACGACTAGTGCGACTATTTAAATATCCCAAACATAATTTCTTTTTTCAGTGTTTGCCACTGTTCATCTTAACAGTGGGAAGGTTTTTACTTCTGATCACTCTAGGGTTCTTTGGAAGCAGGGATTGGGATTTAGAAATTTAGAGTATATCAAATATCACAGAAGCATGTAAGCTTAGAACTTAAACTACAGAAGAGTATTCTGCTTGAATTTTTGTTTTTTCAGAAATATACCATTTCCACAAATATTACTTGTCTCCTATATAAATATTCAAGGATAATTCTTAGGGATGGTATTTTTCCACAGGAACTAACATTTGTTGATCTACTCTGCAATAGATTCTTTCTATTTTAATATCCTAATTAATCTAAAATTATCTTCTTCAATCTCTTATTCATCTGTTGCACAATAATGTCAACAGATCATCATTTAAGCCTGTGAAGGTAGTGATGGGGCTGTTTTGCTCACTGTTAATCAGGTTTTCTCAGAGACATGTGACTTACTATTGTTGAAATGTACTTTGGAGACTTCAGAGAATCTCTGCAACCATCTTTAACTGTGTCTTTTTCTGGTTTGAAAATTTTGTGTCATATGGGGTATTTTTAGATACTTGCACAGGCTGTGCTCTTATCTTCCATTCTTTGAGCTCACTATAATAAACTATGTCCTTGAGCCAAAAGTCCAGTCATGTACTTCACCATTAGGTCTTCCACCATAATGTTGCTTCAGCTAGTGTAGAAAGTTTACATAACTGAATAGGGATGCTTTGTATGCTAAAATAGTCAAAAGGGACGCATAATTGTGAATAACAGAATCCAATTTTAAGTCTTATTTTTTAATTCTATATTTTTAGGAGGATATCCTATTGCAATGTGAAACTTAGCAAGAATAATTATCACTTTACCTTCTTAACCACCATGAGGGTCCATGATAATGCTTCTGGTTCCCCAGAAAGGCAGCCAGGAAATCACGCAAATCAGACTTAAAATCTCCTTTTTGATTCCTACAAGAAATTAATTCCATGAGGAATTATGTGATGTGAGTGGATGAGAGAGCTTTTCTAGGTTCATCAACATTCTATTCTGTACCCACAACTTACTGATATGAAAACCATGCTTCTAATAATTGAGACTGTTTGCTTCTATCATTTTTCTTTAAAGCTTGCCTACTGATGGTAGTAGGGAAATAGCTTCCGTTATTTCAACTTTTGCTGGCTGATCAGTGTCGAAAGTGGTTTGAGAGTAATGTGAACAAGATCTCTCAAAAATATAGCCACTTTTGAGGTTATAGTAAATATCATCTATTAATTGTTGACTTTTAGAACTGAAATGGGCTATAGAGTTAATGCTGCTCAAACCCCTTACTTTACAGGAAAGGAAATATGTTTAAAGAAACAAATTTTATTTTCACTGTAAAATCAAACCTACAGCTTTGCATAATAAAATGCTAATATGAACTGCACAGGAGCGATTAAAACTTGATCATTCAGGCTTACACTTCATGGTTGAAAAGCCACAAGCTGCTTTTCATTTTGTTTTGTTGTCTTTTGACTTCTTTCTATCATCATTTATACTTAATCCACATTTTTCTAAATGAGATATAAATAAAAACCCTAGCTTTCTCCAGTTGTTTCTATATCAGGAATATTTTTTTCTGGACAACATACATTTAGTCTGATGATCATAAAGGGAATTGCTTAATAATACTCACCATAATTCACAATAATATTTCTCACAGATTTTCTTTCAGTATATTCTGCTCTTCCCTGTCTTGGACCGAGAGACTTGACTTTGAAGAGTTGATTGCTTATGAATTTTATCTGTTGATGGTACTCTGGATGTGCTCTTGATGCTTCTGACAGTCTCTGAAAGAAATGGGTGTGGAGAGGTGAAGGCAGAGGAATGAACTCATTAATAGAGAGCCTATGTTGATTCCTTGGTGGCACTGCATTGGGCTGAGCTCTACAAAGGGCTGAGCTGGGTGGACTGCAATGGATAAGGATAGACACGATGTGTGATGGTGAAATCACAGGTTAGAATTTCTTCTGTTTTAGCCTACCATGTGTGGTGTACAGCATACATGCTGATTCTCATTTATCTACGTTGCCTTCTCACATCTAGTCACTCACACACCCTTGCCATTTTCTTCTTCACTGGGTCTTTTGCATTTGTTTCTCCTCAAAAAACGATTTTACTTTGAGACAATATTAGAGATCATCCTGTTTAACTACATATCCACTACAAGAATCACTTCCACAGCATTGTTGACAGATGATCTTTCAACTTGCACTTGACTATTTCTAGTACAAAATAAATCACTACTTTTCCAGGAATTTTATTTTATTATTGGACAACTCTAATTGTTAGAAATTCTTTCACTCATATTTTAGTGAAAATCATTTCCTCTGCAGTGTTTAACCTTTGGTCTTAATTGTTTTCATACATTATTCAAAATAGGTATAATCCTAGTTTTACATGGTAAATTCATTATCAAGCGTTTAGAGTCAGCTGTTATTCCACCTCCCCCCCCCACACACACACCAATACACACATAAATACACACATTCCCCTTCTTCAGGCCAAACATCCTCAAATAATTCATGTGACATTGTGGTTTACAGACCATTTGTCAACCAGGTTACTTCTTGTGCCTTTATCACATTATATTAGCCTCTTTCTAAATATAATGCATGCAAATTGAACACAGTAATTTTCCTTGATCTGGAGATTATATTTCAACAAAATTGCAAGTCTGAGATTGCACTAGTTTGCTTGTTTTAGTAGCAGTGGCACATTCATTTTGGTCTTGGAGTCAACCACTCACCCTTCCTTTCCTTCACATGAACTCTTGAATCCACATTTCCTCATCGTGTACCTTTGCAATTCATTTAGTGAATGTTACATTCATAATTGTTTAATTTCACTGTTTTCAATCTTCTACTCTTTGAAAAAAAAATTAACTTAGTTATTTCAATCAGCAATTTGTCCCAGCTTTGTGCAATGTGAAAATTCGAAAAGCATCGCTTCATCCAGATGTAACAGGGACACTTAAAAGACCGCACCTGTGGCACCACCTCAGCGAACTCACTCTGTAGCTTGATCAACCACGAATCCACATAGCTGTATTGCCATCAAACTCACATCTAATGTTACAAAGACTTGTCAAATCTCTTGTCTATGACAAGATTCTCTACTTCTTATACTGTTCTCATCATTTACAGCTGTTGTCTATCTCTGGTCCCTCATTTTATTCACAATTTGCTATAACATTCATATATAGTCTTTCTGGGCTTAGGCACTTTCTCATCTCTGTTTTCTGTATATTGGAATTGTTTTCCTAAATACTATTCTTTAGCATTGAACCAGGGCAGCAACATGACATTCATGGGACCTATAGGGGTTTTTGCTTTTGTGGGCTCCTCGCTCCATAGAAATATTTAAGATTGTATTTTACAATTGTGTTGGCATAAATTTAGTTTTTTGACCTAGGAATTATATCTTCTTTGCATCTGAAAAGAAATTAAAACATTGTGGGCCTTGGCATGGTGCCAACTGCACCTAATACATAAACCAGCCTTGCATTAAAGTCTAACATCAAGTTTGTGCTTTCAAGTCTACCATGATAGTTCCTCCACTACTGTTCCTACTTTAGTCCATTTTTCTAATGTTTCCCCTGATTGTACTTAAATCTGGCCCCTGTATTTCAGATGGCCTACATCTTAACTTCTCTGATCATTAATCAGTTCTACTTCTTTTACATGCCATACCGGTAATATTATATAACAGCTGTGTATTGAGTAGCTGTTCAACATATACTTATTGGACAATTTGTTTCTTTTTGTTAAATAGAGTAAAAATTTCACTTTGATATTTAGTTTAGAATAGATTATTAATTAATTAATTATTATCATCATTGGGAGTTAATACAGATTTCACTATGACACTATTCTCAACTGGTAAGTGCCTAAGTCTTCCTCATTAAATTAAAAATAGTTAATGTTTTTTTTTTCTGATTCATGCATGTAGTACAAATTCAATGGAAAAATTTGAAAAATATTGAAAGTTATATAGCAGAAAATATGTCACCCAGAATTCTATCACAGATAGAAAAAAATGTAATTATTTTGCTCTATTTCTTTCTAGATATTTTATACATAAACTTATTTATACTTTTAGTAAAGTTAAATTCATATTGTTATACTCCTTTGTACCCTAATTTTTTCTCTTAGCAATGTACTGAAAACATTAGCCCAAGTCATTAATTATTCTGTCAAGCTATGATTGAATTACTGAACTTTATTTCTTTTCTGAATGGTTTATTTGCGGGCCTCTCACTGTTGTGGCCTCTCCCGTTGTGGAGCACAGGCTCCGTATGTGCAGGCTCAGCGGCCATGGCTCACGGGCCCAGCTGCTCCGCGGCATGTGGGGTCCTCCCAGACAGGGGCACGAACCCGTGTCCCCTGCATCAGCAGGCAGACTCTCAACCACTGCACCACCAGGGAAGCCCAACCTATCATCTATTTTTGACAACATTTAGTTTGTTTCCAATTTTCAGGAGGTTATAATTGGTCTATTGAGTTTTTGTTATTTAATTGCTGTTGGAAAATTCAGAATCTTGATAGGTGGTGATGAATGGGAAGTTTGATAAATACAGTAAGTATCATCAAAATTTCTGGGTGTTTTTTATTCCTCAATGTAGACTTTAAAAATTATATTGTTTTACCTTGAGTTAAAGAAATATGATGTGAAGGCAAATGAAAATTAGGAGCAATTGTTTCAAAAAGTAAAATTTTCATAAGTTTAAATCTTTAAAAAATATTACAATAGTAATATTTTGTCAGTGAAAGTCTAATCTGCTTATAATGAACACAGTGGCTTACCAAAATGATCCCAGTTTTTCTTTTGGTTTCGACATTGGAGAAGCTATTTATTGCTTCGGGTGCTTTATCTAATAAATATTGCTTAAGACACTAAAAAAAAAAAAAACCCCTGCAAAATTACAAGATATATCATGGTCTGGAAGTGCAGTGTGAGGAATCTCTTCTATTAGGTTTTGTCTATCATTTTAAGAAGAAAGATGAATTGATAAAAGCTATTAAAAAACTGGAATTAATGCATATTTTATGAACTCTACAACATTAAGGGAAAGATTAAACTTAAAGGTGGCCATTGCAGGCTGTACACAGCAGTTTATAATTTTATTTTCATCCCTTCGAATAATGTGGGTGTAATGCCAGCAGACCAATTATGTTCTAGAGATGAAATAACCATCTTCAGTAGCTTGGCAATCAAGGATCTATTGTCTAAAAATCTTCCTAGTGTTTATCATGTAAAATTGCCCAGGCATCTGCTTTCTTACCAGGCTGAATTCAGATGGTTCCCAATGTCCATAGGCCCACATATCATCTCTGACCTTCCACCATAGTGCTCAAAAGACATTGTTTTTTAAATTTATTTTTGGTTGTGTTGGGTCTTCGTTGCTGCGCACGGGCTTTCTCTAGTTGCGGCGAGTGAAGGCTACTCTTCATTGCAGTGTGTGGGCTTCTCTTCACGGTGGCTTCTCTTGTTGTGGAGCACAGACTCTAGGCGCGCAGGCTTCAGTAGTTGTGGCACGTGGGCTCAGTGGTTGTGGCACACGGGGGGCTTAGTTGCTCCGCAGCATGTGGGATCTTCCTGGACCAGGGATCAAACCCGTGTCCCCTGCATTGGCAGGAGGATTCTTAAGCACTGCGCCACCAAGGAAGTCCCTCAAAAGACATTTTATACTGACCTGCCAAATGCTTTCTCAAGTTGTAGCCATGGCTGAAGGTAAAGGAGCTGTGAGTGTAATTATGTGAAAGAATTAGTCTATACACTGATTCACACTATAGGAAAATAAAAACAGCAATGTTTTCACACATAACGTGAACATAATTTTGTTTCATTTTAATGCATTCAGACACCAATCACATCCCTCAGCATTTACAAAATGCAACTCTTGTTAAATAGCCTCTTGCTCTTATAAATCACTCTTGTGAACTTTTCTTTGAGGATATAACCTCTAAAGAAATTGTTGGAAGGAATGCAGAATTGGAGATATAAAAACAAAGGTAAATAGGGTCATTTGACTACAAAGAATAATAAAGTTGTATATTTTGGATTTAGCTTCTAGACCCAGTTCAAGAAGTTGATTCATCAAAGTGGTGCAATCACATTCCCAAAACATGCACAGTAGTACAATATGGGAATGAAGTGGGTAGACACTTTGGGTGTAGGTTGGGTTTGGTTTTAGGAAACAGCAATTTGAATATAAATCGATGATGCTGTGTCGATATGAAAACATTCCGTTCAACACATAACTAGGTGCTAGCCAATTTAAAAAGATATTAATACTAGCAGTTGTTACTTACCAAAAGTCTATATAGCCCAGATAGATTATTTATGTACATATCAAATCCTTACAAAAAACATACAAGTGTTATTATTACTTAAAAAATTAAAATAAGTTAAAAACTAAGGCTGCAGGAGGTGGAGGTGGGGTGGCTAAATGACTGCTGGCAGAGCTGATATCTGAATTGACGTCTGCCTAATTGCAGAACACATTCTTTCCAAACACACTATGTAATAATTGAGCAACCATGTTTCTGCTGTGGTTAGTACTGAATAGACTCTGGAGGCTGCAGTCTATATCTGATAACTTCTATGATTTTTTGGATTTGTTTCCCAACTGTAAATTCTTAGCCACCTACAGCATACTCTATTCTTCCATGAATGAGTTGGCATGTTTGATTATGACAGGTTCTTGTTAGTGAAAAGTTTTGGCCTTGCTCAGTGGGCTGTCAAATCTCTGGCAATGACAAAGTACCCCCAGAGTATGCTCCTTGAGTTTGTGGAATGCCCTGTAGCCAAAATTCTGCAGCCCAAATAATTGATAGAATAATTGTTTAGGTGGGTTATTTATATATAACATATCCTAGGCTGCCATGTGGAGAGTTATTAACCATCATTAAATATGTAATTTTCTACTACCAGGACACACTTATTTGGAGCTGCCCCTATAAGAAGCAGCTTCGTCAGAAATCAATGCTCGCAAATCTACATATGATGCTGTGAATGTGTGTGTGTGCGTGTGTGTGTGAGAGACATCAGATTTGTGGGTCATATTTTCAATCACGGTTTGCCTGTCCCTTCTGAATGGCAATTATGCCAGCATTTTAAGCCCCAGGTAGACTCTCTCTGGAAGATTTCAGCCTGCTGTTTTGAAGGGCTTCTCTGAGATCTTCCAAAGTGATTTTTATATAGGATCTATTCTAAGCGTTTTCCCAATTTTCTGATATTTCTCTGAGCTATATTTATATAGTGGACAAAAATATTGAAATTTGATTTTCACTTAAACAGATTGTGACTTTTGACAAGTTGCTTACTTCTTACCCTCATTTTCCTAATCTAAAAAATGGGGAAAATAATAGAATCCACCTCTGTAGATTATTTTGAGGATTCAAGTAAATAACATAAAGAATGCATATGCTTGCTATGTGCTTAGTCATATGAAACACTCAATAAATGTTAGTTATTATTAGTCTATAGAATATGAATTCCCTTGACATTCTCATTTCATCATTTAATTGGTATAGATTATGCTAATGAGAGAAAGAGGAGACCTGAGAGTAAAGCTATACTAGAAAGGGAAGAAAAAGAATGGAAGGAGAAAAGGAGAGAGAGGGAGGAAAAGAGGGAGAGGAAAGAGAAGAGGAGAAGAGAGGAGGGGCAGGAATAGGAGAAAGAGGAGAAGGAGGAAGAGGATGAGGGAGGGAGGAAGGGATAGACAGAGAGTGCTCGAGCAAGCGCTTTGGGCGCAGAGAGGGAAGGTGCAGGGTGCAGGCAAGTGTGAGATGGGGAAGAGAGGCTATGAGTTTTTATTACTTTCTATTTTCAAAAGTTAGTTTATTATAAACTGTTTTTAAATGCTTTATCCACATTTTTTTTTCCTCAAGGTGAAGTTTTCTTGTGGTTTGTACACAACTAAAATGGAAAGAGGGAGAGAAAAGAGTGAGAATGTGGGCAGGGTAGCTGTCTCTCCCCAGGCCTGAGCTTATCTTCTCTTCTTCACGCTTGAACTACCAGCTTTGTAGTGGAGGGGAATGGAAAGGGAAGGGAATGGTTCTCTTTCATTTCCAGTCCCTGCTGGTCAAAGATGCACTGAAGACTGTGAAGAGGAGTTTCATGTATACAACCTTTTCCCTAATCCAGTCTTACCTAGCCCTGTCCCTTCACTTCTCCACTCCAAGGTTGTAGGTTTGTCTGTTTGTTTTTGGTGTATGTGGTATGTGTGTGTGGTGGTGGTGGGAGGGTTTCTGCTATTTGGTTTTTAGAAAAGTTGCAAGACTTATACTGGGCCAGAAAAACAGAGAAATCATCAGCTTGTAATTTAGCAAGTAAGAAGAGTTCTGAAAAAGGAAAACATTTGATTGCTTTTTTACTAAAGATAGTGACTGTTTCATGGATAGGGCTTAAAGAAAATATTTATTGTTCTGACTTCTTTATAGAAAAATTGGTTGCAACCAAACCATAAAAGCCCTGTAATTATAAGCTACCTACCAGCACCCAGAGATCTTCAACATGCAAAACTTTATCGGTCTTGATCTATTGCTTGGAGGATTTGATATTTTTACAACTTGTACTGATCCATATTATTATAACTGATTACACTGGACTACTTCAGTCCCAGTGGATTACATCCTCATGAAATGATATATAATCAGTTTGATGAAGCATAACTGGCATGTCACTGTAGAGTAGGTTACCCCTTACATACTGAAAGCTGGACCACTAAAAATAAATTTCACTCTTGCAAGCTTATACAGTCATTTTCTTTTTGAGGGTCAACATGCTGCAAAAATTCCTATGTACTTTGTTGAAACCTTATGTAACTTCTGTGTAACTATAGTTAGATTTTTACTATTTTAGTAAATATTTAATCTGTATTTTAAAAATAAAATTGATTAGAAGGTTAATCAGTTAAGAGGATTGTCTGCTTTATCTTTTATTTTTCATTTAAGAATTTAAAGTTATATTTGTAATTTCATCAAATCAAATACAGGATGTCTCAGAGTTCATCTAATCTCCTGATCCAAGGCTGATTCCTGGTAACCTTGTTAACATGAGATTTCTTTTTGAATCCAGATTTTGTTCTTTGTTTCTAGGATCTTTGAGAAATGACATTTCCATGCAATTAAGTCTCATCATCTGCAAAATGTTGTCACAGTAGCTCCAGTTGAGGCTGACTAGAACAAACTGTTTTATGATATTACATGTGATACTATGCCAGCAAGCCAGCTTAGAACATGACGCATAATGCTGCTCTCAGCAAAATTTTATTGCCAGTTCCACTAATAATTTGTATATATGAAGATATAAAATTAGTTACTGTTCAATTTGAACTTTTACAAGCTCCTGCAAAAGTAGCTTATAAATGTACAAAAAATGGAGAATTTTACCCATTAGCTTATGAGACAAAAAGAACAGCGAGAGACCAACTAATATCCGCAGCAGGCAAGGCCAGATGATGTTTAAGCTTAAAGAGTCACAAATTTGTCAACAGCTCATAAGATAACTTTACTGTCTTCTGTACTTGTATACGTAATTTTCCCCAGGATTTTTAGAAGAAGCCCACCCAAGGTAGAATACATACATAATGCAATTAACAAATTCCACCTGCCTACTGAACATTTGTCAATATTATGCTTTTGTTAATTTCATCCTCATAAAGTGGTTTCATGTACAGTATAATCTTTGTGAATTTTTATTGTTACCTCAGAAGTCTCATTAAAGTCAATGAGAGTTGTGGTCTCATGCCAATGTCTTAAATGCACCATTTGTGCTTAGGACTGAGGAGACAGGGAAAAACAGTGGAATAACAGGAGCAAAACATAGTATCGTAAGTCTTATAAATAATATTATTCCAATGACACTAAAAGTGTATATTCCATGTTTGATTTTTCCTCCTGATGGAAAATAAAAAAAATTTTTAAATGGATTTGAATCTTGAATTTGGCTCATTATTTTGCTTATTTAAATCTAGTTTGATTTACTTTTGCTTATGTGCCAGTATGTCAATTTTTTCTACATTGCATTATTGAATTTCCCAAAATAGTGGCTGTGCAGATGGTATTTTCACATTTCCTTTCTGTATTATAATGCCTTAAAAACCCATAAGCCAAAATACAGATTTGGTAAACTATAGAATATTCCTGTTAAAATTCTATTTCATGGCGTTTACTCTTGTGATCTATTATTTTAACCAGCTGGTTGTTTCAGCTTTCTTGCTACAAACAGGCAACTCCTGTTGTCTGACCAATAACATAGCAATACTTGAGACTACTTCCTATCGATCCCTTGAGATGCTTTCAAGCAGCTTTCTGAAATGAAGTGTCACTGGAGGTTAAAATGCTGCTTCTACTCCTACCACAAATCAAGCCTTCAGAAGCTGAAGCCTGAACCAGAAACCAGATTCCTTTTTTTTTCTTGATGTCTTTGAAAGACAGAACAAAGGGCAAGAAAAGACAAGCGAGGGATCTGAGTCAGCAAAAGACAGACGGGGATCACTATGCAATACCAACATGCTTCAGAAGTGTTAATAAGTGCCTTCATGCCAACAATTAAAGTGTAGAGGGGCAAAAGGAATTGGATTAAATCCATGAGTAATGGTAGACATATGACGTTGTCATTTTGATTTCCTAGTGGTTTCTTGATGAATCTAAGCTACTTGAACTATTGTGAAAACCCCTGTGAAAATAATTTCTGTGTGGATGTGATTCGAGTTAAAAAATCAATGGTAATCATATTCGTAGTTGAAATTGTTTATAGGCTTATTATTTTCCATGTGTTTCCTAATTAAATGTGCATAATAATTCCAAGTGGTAGTTACTGTTGTGACAGTTTTACAGAGGAGGAAACTGAGGCACAGGAAGGGTACATAATTTAACCAATGTCAAGCAAGTGCTTCAGATCAGAGGCTTAGTTTTAATTCCAGAAAGTCTGACTACAAAGCCCAAGAGATCAACTTTGTACTTGCATGTCTCTGTGCCTAAAGGACTGGAAGAAGAGCAGAATGTCTCATCATTTCAAACACCCTAAAGGTTAATTCCAGCCCAGTTTACCAAGACCAGGGCTTTGCCAAATGGCTGCATCAGAGACAATCCATGCTGGAGTCGCTCTTATAGACCTTATTGTACTGCTCTGTATAATCCCCACATTTCCATCCTTTTCTATTTCAATTTCTGATATTCTTCTACCTAAAACAATTATTTTCTAACCGTAATTTGTTATTCTGATTGCTTGGGCAAAATAGAGTTTGGGATATCAAAAGGCAGAAAAAAAAGTCCGAAATAAATAAAACATTTTCTGGCACTATATAACATCTTATATGCTACCTAATGTCCTTCCTTGTACACTGATATTGGGTAACTATAGCCAAAGAGAAGTAGAGAATTGTGACAATGCTCTGAAGTTTTTCAAGGGGAAAATGCCAAGGAGGATTAGATTATCCAAGTGACTGTTAAAATTTTATGTTTTACTTATTTCTGGTTGAACTGAACTGGTTTTTGACTTTTACTTTGTTTCTGCAGTAGTTAGGTTTCTGAAAAGAAAAAATGAATTGGTGACTTGGATAACTATTCATACAACCCAGCCAATTGCTTTCCTCCTGCTGCTCTTCAAATGTCCTGAAGGCACTTGCCTCATTCATCACTACTGTTTTCTCATTTCTTTCACACTTTTTTCACTGCATAGAATGACTTCACTGATCGTGCTTGAGATTTATTTCTGAATACACGTATATAAAATAAATACTTACATATTCAATCCTATTGAAAATCATATACATGTACTGTTTTACTTATGAGACGGCTCGTTGGTAATTATAGCCACATTGGTGTGTGCATATATACACACACATATTTAACAAAACCTACATTTTGGAAAACTATGAAGAAAAAAGTTATTGATTTATTAAATACATGGGGTAGAGTGCATTTAAGTTGGGACAATTAAAAGTAGAATTTTAGGGTTTAATTAAGGCTCAAAAAAGCGGAGATACTTTTATCTTTATAATCTTTAAAGGTATATTTATTATGTAACCCTATTTTTAGAGATACAGACCACTTGAAATGTTAAGATAAAGAACATTTGAAAATTTCAGGAGTACAAAGGAGAAAGTAAACCTACCTATATCCCCTCAATTTTAACACGGAAAGAAAACCAGATACATTTTTTATGTATGGTAAAAGGTTTTCCAGCCTTTTTCATATATATACACAGACATATATAGATACACATATGTGAAAAAATATGCATAAGAAAAGCAATATTATAAAATAACCACAGTTTTTAGAATGTATTAAAATATTTTTTATGTTGAATATTCTTCCATGGTAGCATTCTTATCCTCTCATTACTGGGGCTGCTCTGGCAGTCTGTTGCAGCCTATTATCATGGACTGATTTGTGCCCCACCCCCCAGCAAAAGACATGTGGAAGGCCCAACCCCCTGTACCTCAGAATGTGACCTTGTTGGAGATACTTTCCAGAAATAAGTTAAA
The DNA here is from genome assembly GCF_003031525.2 of Neophocaena asiaeorientalis asiaeorientalis. Taxonomy (NCBI): domain Eukaryota; kingdom Metazoa; phylum Chordata; class Mammalia; order Artiodactyla; family Phocoenidae; genus Neophocaena; species Neophocaena asiaeorientalis. Next base: position 1,364,219 of record NW_020185317.1, read on the forward strand.
ATGATGTCATTAGGGTTAAGCATAATCCAATATGACTGGTATCCTTATAAAAAGGGGGAATTTGGTGACAGACACACACAGGGAGAATGCCATGTGAAGATGAAGGCAGAGATTGGGGTGATGCTTCTACAAGCGAAAGAACACCAAAGGTGGACAGCAAACCACACGAAGCTAGGGGAGAGGCATGTAACAGATTTTTCTTTACAGCACTCAGATGAAACCAATCTGGCGAGACCTTGATCTTAGATTTCTGGCCTCCAGAACTATGAAGCAAGAAATTTCTGCTGTTTGAACAACTCGGTTTGCAGTACTTTTTCTGGCATTCCAAACATTCTAATAATACACTATGCACCCCCTTCTCAGAATAATGTTTTTAAACTTATAAAAATTTCTAGGAATAAAAAAAACTAATATATTGACAACTAGTTATGAAAATGTTAGAAACATTTTGTGATATAACAACACATTGACTATGTATTGACTACAGACTATGTTTCCCAGTAGGTCTAATAATTTAACAGGCCATAATTTAACAATAGTGAGGGTTGTATGAGTTACCTGTGACAACTACAATGTGATAGGAAAATACCTGTGATTTCTATTAATGACAATATAACAAGTACCGTTAATACTACTGTGGTTTGTTTTCTCTATCTATAATTGACACATCAGTTAGGGGTTAGTGAAAATAAGATTGCTGGTTTTTCCTTTTTCATCCAAGTTCATGGATCCCAGATGAAAAACCTTCATACAACATGACACTTTCTGAATGGCTCCATACTGTAAGATCCTTGATTGCAGGATTCATGCTAGCATACAGTAGACACTCGATGAAAAATATAGCACATTTGTCAATTTTTAATTTAAAATAATGCATCAAAGGAATCAAATCATGCATACTACAATACTTCCCACTGTAAAATGCCTCATCCTCAGTCCATATACCCCTTTAGATTCCTGTATCTATTTATTTGCTGGATATTTTCACTTGGACGTCCTACAGGAGCCTCAAACTCAACATATACAAATCTCATTACAGTCCAGTATTAAACCAAGTTTCCTGGAAAAGAGAGCCTGAGGCAAAAGTTACCTACCAGCACTCTCCCTACCGCGGGTGCAATCCCAGGGGGGCCCGAGGGAGGCGCAAGAAGGCAAGTCGTGGAAGGAGGGAGAGCGTGGACAAGTGGGTCCGCTACCCAGCTGATCTCAGGTTCACAGCCAATTTCAACTGTTGCTGGATACAAAAGGACATCTTCTGGGAGGCCCTGGAACGACTGCACCCTGGAATAGTCTACTGTGGCGGGAGAGGAGAAAAGAATTCAGCTTCTTATCCTCTAGACTTTCTCATCTCCTGTCTCTCATGGATCTATTTGCACAATGGGCTCTTCACTCACCAGCTCTTCTAGGTTGTATTATCCAACTTTTATTTTTTTTTCTTTTAAGTTTAGGCGGCAGCGCAGGTGCAGGGCCGGGCAGAGCAAGCGGGCGGGCGGGCTGGCTGACTGCCTCGGGGCGGACCCAGGCGAGTGAGAGAGCAGCCGATATTCGATTGTCAAGCCGCCTCCGCCTCTTCCTACTCCAGCTCACGCAACACTCCTCGGCAGTGGCTCTGGGGCCTCGCCGACGCCCTCCTCACGATCGCCTCAGGGCCCGCGGCATGCTGGCGCTCTTGTGTCCGCCATCTTGGGGCGGCTTTTCCCGCCCTCTTCCGGCGGTCTTTCCCGCCCTCTTCCGGCAGCGGCTTGGGAAGCCGGATTCCACTACGGCAGCAGCAGGGTTCGTGGCAAGAGTTACGGCTTGCAGGCCGCCCCGGGCAGTCTCATCTTCCTGCAGCTTGTAGACCCTCAGGCTTAGGTGAGTGAACCTGTGCACATGCGTGGGCACGCGCTGGGTGCCCACTTGCGGCCCAGAAGTGGGAAGGAATCCCCAGGCCGGGAGGCAGGAGACGCGTGTGGTGAGGTCTGAGGCAGGGTGCCCTCAGGGGATTTGGGAGACAGGTAGCATTGCTGAAGTCAACCCAAGTGGCCGAGCACGGGAACACACGAGGATCTATCCAGCCATGGTCGGTCGTAAAGGCAGAGATGCAGCCCAATGAGCCTTCATCCTGTGAAGATTGAAATCTCCCTTCTGGGCTTACCTAAACGTGGTTGGGCCAGGGGGTCCTCCTGGAGGGTCATGGTGACATCCGGCAGGAACCAGGGCTGAGGACATCTGGGGAGGTGTTGTAGATGAACTCTCAGCCGGAGGGTTAGATACAGCCTTTAAAAATATTCCTTAACTGTGCTAGATGATTTGACCGAAACAAGCACTCAACATTAGATACTTTTAAAAGGGTCAAAGTGCAGTGGATGACAAAGGATATGGCTTCAATTTTCCCTTATCTTTTTTCTCTCATCTCGGGTCCAGGGAAAGAGAACCTCATGGACCAGGCATCTTCCTCTTGGGATGGTTGAATTGGTGCTTTCTAGAACACACTTTGGTTGCATGGGGCATCCTTTTGAAGAGAGTGTCAGAAAAGCTGTGTGTCTATCTAAGAGAGAGTGTCTATCTAAGTAGCTGCAGTGCAGTAACTTGAGTAACCCATTTTCAAAGGCTCGAATCTCCTTGTTAGAGGGCTGTTGGCAAGACTGTCTTTGTTAGGAAACAGGATCAGAAAGAAGCCTGGGACAGATCCAACCACTGTCCAGTGCATCACAGGACAGAACTTTTGAGATTACTGGCTTTAACTCAGTGAATAGGATCCAAGAGACAATAGATAGTTGGCTTTATATTACTTGGAGATGTAGGCAGGTTGGCATTGGGAGGCCCTATTTGATATGCATGGATCTCAGACTCAGATTATATAGGCAATATTTTGTTTTGGGGCAGCCTCCCTGTTTTCCTTTCCTACAGGCCCCCTTCCAGTCTCCCATGAAATATGTAAAGGCTGGGGATTAGAGTTTAGAGTTTACTTTGGCTTGATTATCACAGACATATCTTGAATATATTGATATTTATCTTTTTCTCTACTCTGTGAATTATTTAAACAGTGTCTGCCCTTGCTTTCCTCACCTTTGCCAGGTGTTTTCACACAGATGGGCTGTTGCATTCTCATTCTGAACACTCCTTCTGAGCCATGCTGTGGGGCTCAGTTGACATCAAGATTAGGACTTCACCTAATGCTGACATGACTATTAGTACATTATAGCACAAGAGTTTTAGTTATTTGCCAGCATGGATGTGTAAGTTCCTTTGCTAATCCCATTGCTATTGCAAGGTCTCCCATTGCAAGACATTGTCTTCGAAGAAAGCAGCAGATCTGCGTTTTTTTTTTTTTTTTGGTGGCGGTGGTGGTGGTGGGGTAACCGTCTTACACAAAAGCATCCTAAGAAAGCATTGTATTTTTTCTCACACAGGGCTCCACTTTTTAACCCTCTTCCAATCTGAATTAATAAATAATAACTTGTTACAACCTTAGCAGCATAAGTTTGCCTGAATAATCCATGCACTGTCATAGGCTACTCTCCTTTTCTTCTTTCTTGTTTGTAGATAGGATAGAAATCAAGGAGTAGGCCCTGAATTCAGTGCAATGTATCATCTTTGGTAGTCCCCAAGGAATTATGGGTGAGTGCTTACCCTACCAAATCTAGGGATCATTTCTAGGTGAAATCTAGAGTAATTTCATGTACATGTAATTTCATGTGAAATCTAGCTTGTTTCATGTACAACCCTTACATGTACCAGAGACAGGCATGTTACTTATATTTCACGAAGAGTTGTATTACTTCAAGGCAAACGAGCAAGTTACTCCCCAGCAAGAGCTCAATTGTAAGTTCATATATCTTGGAATAGTTTTGCTTCAGCTTTTACTTCTTTGCTTGCCCAGTTCCATTTGAGCTGTCTCCTGCCCCATTGTATTTGGCAGAAATCTAACAGTAGGATAGGAGATTTTGTGAGCATGTCTCCACTAGGGTATACATTGTACAAATTACCTAGAAAACAACTAAATAATAAAAGGCACTGCTACATCTTTTCTACTATTATTTAAAAATTTTCTGAAATATCTCATTCCCCACAATGTATTTGATAGAAAGGATTAAATATAAATAGTTTGAATCATAGTCTTGAAATTAAAACTCTCTTCTTGATATCTACTAGATTCTTGGAATACTCCTAGCAAGACTCCCCAAGAAGCAGCTTTCAAAATCAATAGGGAGTCCTTTTAACACAGAGAAATCTGCCCAGGATGGAAGTGGAATTGGGGCAAAAGGAAAGATATATTTAGCAAAACCTTCAAAAGCTATTTTTTGAAATAGATTTGCCTATAGTCTGTTAGATGCTGCAGACTTCAAAATATTAAAGAATCCAAGTGTGATATTCTATAGTTCTTATAACTTAACTTGATTTCTAGAACATTTATTTCCCAGTAGACAAACTCAGAACATGTATATGAAAGAGCCATCAATGGGGCAATTATTGCTGGTACTGATCTCCCCTGAACAAATGTGGAGATTTGTTTTAAGAAAAAAAGGTGAAGATTTATATGTATTTTATTTTTAACAAATTCTGTCATGAAGGAATTATTTAAACTATCTTGCATACAATTTATGGGTTGAGGAGTGAATCTGTTAATATAGAACATATTTCCTGACTTTATTCCTGGGCTATATATCTTTTTGCCTGCATACTGTAGGCAACCTTAGTCATTTTTATGTGCTTTCTTGAAAAAAATCTTCAACAAACAAATAAGTGACTCAGTTTTATATTTTTGTTCTCAAGACTGTACATATTCTGTTATCTGGTCTAACGTCTATACGGTTAACGTCTACACGGTACTAAAACATAAATTTTGTAATCTCTTGGACAATTGAGTGCTTTATCTTCTGATATACCAGGATTAAACTCTAGGTATTATCTTACCCAGTCAAAAGCCTTCTTGCTATTCTGTGATGCAAACGTGAAGCGAGTATATTGATCTTACCTGGCAAGTCTAGATGTTGGTTCAGGTACGAATGAATGTGAATACAATCGTTTTCTAGAAGTGTTTACTCTTTCTTCCTATGAAACAATGTAACTGTTAGAGTATTATGGAGGGGCAGTTTATTTCTTAAAACAGTGCTCTGACTACATTATAATTATCTGTGCAGTCTATCTAGGTTTGCTAACCAGGAATAAAAATTTGTGTTTGAATATATTTATGGAGTTTTGAGTCATCGATTTACTATATGTAGTTGGAATAAAACCATTTTTTGGAGGGGAAATCATAAAATGATATCTAGGGTTGATTAAAATAATTCTACATCATCATACTGTTTAATCTACTGCTCTGTTTCCAGAGTAAGAGTGGTGGGATGTATCACAGGAACAATTTTAATTGAATTAGGGGTTTATAGGGAGCTCAGTGTTTGTTGTGTAAGGCTGAAGGGAGTCATATAGCGTCTGTGGCCAAATGGAGTAACGTTGCTTTTGGTTTAATGTTTTGGAACATCATAACTTCATAGAAGTTTATGAAGAGGTCCAGGCAGGACTCACTGTGAGGCATCATGTGGGCACAGAGAGAGGATATGTGCATGCGTGAATGGTGAGATTCTCACATTAAGAAGACATTTCATCCACAACCAAAATGCTGTCACCTTGGGAGTAGGATGATGTGGAGAGTGATTTCCCAGTTCCAGTAACACTGCACAGCAGTCTGCAGCAGGAACCAAGGGGTATATTAAGCAAATAATACAAATTGCTGCAAACCAAATAAATTCTTCCATTGCCCATGATTAGTAAAGGATTCAGCTCATTTTGCAGAAGGCTCTGTAGATTAAATTCCAACTCAGAAATGTACAGCTTGATCAGTAAAGTTTGTAAATGGTTTTATAGATGAGGGATGCCATTCAATAGTGAAGATGTACTTCAATTGCCAAAGCATTTAAAAAACTCCACAGCTGAGATGTGCTGCAGCCCAGAAGCAGGTGCCGGGATCTGTAACAAGTTAAACGGAATCAGCAGAGTATTCATATTCACTAAGAGTACAGTCTAAAAGGACATAGATTATATATAGTGAGTGTCTTATTTATTAAATTCTCCAAGTCAATTAGCAAAGGAGGCAACCATCTGACAGGTACAATCTGAGACTAAATGAAGAAATTGAGCTTTCTCAGAAATAATGATGACATTGTGGCATTTAGGTATCTAAAATTTACCCTAGACCACAGTCACCCTTCCCTAGAAGGGTACATCACAACAAAAAATGTCATATAGGTAGAAAGTACCACATTATTGTTGGCTGGGCTTGGGTCTTCAACCACAGCATAGAGAACTCTATAGTAAGCTGATCTGTGGCCATGGTTTTCCTAAAACAAGTTAGGTTTCATAGCTTCGTATCAAAAAAGCTATAGGTGGGTAAAGCCCACTCACTTGAAAATTCCCCAAAAATCAATTTTCAGATTTTAATTCTGAACTGTATATAGAAAGAAATGAAACAGATGGAGGTGGGCTAGAGGGAAATTGGGAAAGAGAGAGAGAAAGAGAGATTGGTACAGCTTCAGGTCTTTGCCATTTCAGATGGGCTTCACATTTACTGCTTTAGTTCTACTGAATAGAGAGAGACAGAGGAAGTGGCTGGAATTACCAGCATATCACTTCACTTGCAAAATACGTCACCCGCAAGTGCTAATACATAGCCTCCCTACTCTTTTGCAGATGTGTCCAATGTGTGTGCGAAGATAGGATCAAACAGATTTTGACTCCCAGCCCTAGCCTCTTCTCTGAGCTACTGATTGTCCTATCACACTATCTACCAGCAGCCATGCTTGGAGCTTTCACCAATTCTCAAACATAACATCTTTTGAAGACTTGATTATTTTTTCCCACTAAGTATATTCTTATCTTTTTACACACTCCCCATCTTAACAGTTTTTCTCCTTTTAATAAGGTACTCCCATCATCCTCTCAGTTGCCCAAGGCTGAAATGTAAGTGCCATCCTTTCTTTTTTTTTTAACATCTTTATTGGAGTGTAATTGCTTTACAATGTTGTGCTAGCTTCTCCTGTAGAACAAAGTGAATCAGCTATATATATATACATATATCCCCATATACCCTCCCTCTTGCGTATCCCTCCCACCTTCCCTATCCCACACCTCTAGGTGGTTACAAAGCACCGAGCTGATCTCCCTGTGTGATGCAGCTGCTTCCCACTAGCTATCTATTTTACATTTGGTAGTGTATATATTTCAGTGCTACTCTCTCACTTCGTCCCAGCTTACACTTCCCCCTCCCCATGTCCTCAAGTCCATTCTCCACGTCTGCGTCTTTATTCCTGTCCTGCCCTTAGGTTCTTCAGAACCAATTTTTTTTTTTTTTAGATTCCATATATATGTGTACAACAGAGAAAGTTGGCAAGTTTGTCTTGATCCTGACCTTAGAGGAAATGGTTTCAAGTTTTCACCATTGAGAACGATGTTGGCTGTGGTTTGTCATGTATGGCCTCTATTATGTTGAGGTAGGTTCCCTCTAAGCCTACTTTCTGGAGAGTTTTTTATGATAAATGGGTGTTGAATTTCGTCCAAAGCTTTTTCTGCATCTACTGAGAGCATCATATGGCTTTTCTCCTTCTATTTGTTAATATGGTGTTTCACATTGACTGATTTGCGTATATTGAAGAATCCTTGCATTCCTGGGATAAACCCCACTTGATCATGGTGTATGACCAATCTTTGCTATCATTTCCTTCATTTGTTTTTCATCTATTTCTGGTCCGATCTTTATGATTTCTTTCCTTATGCTAACTTTCTTTTTTTTTTTGTTCTTCTTTCTCTAATTGCTTTAGGTATAAGTTTAGGTTGTTTATTTGAGATGTTTCGTGTTTCTTGAGATAGGATTGTATTGCTATAACCCTCCCTCTTAAAACTGCTTTTGCTGCATCCCGTAGGTTTTTGGTCGTCATGTTTTTATTGACATTTGTTTCTAGGTAATTTTTGATTTCCTCTTTGATTTCTTCAGTGATCTCTTGGTTATTTAGCAGCATATTGTTTAGCCTCCATGTGTTTGTATTTTTTACAGTTTTCTTCCTGTAATTGATGTCTAGTCTCATAGAGTTCTGGGCGGAAAAGATACTTGATACAATTTCAGTTTTCTTGAATTTACCAAGGCTTGATTTGTGACCCAAGATATGATCTCTCCTGGAGAATGTTCCATGAGCACTTGAGAAGAAAGTGTGTTCTTGTTTTTGGATGGAATGTCCTATAAATATTGATTAAGTCCATCTTGTTTAATGTGTCATTTAAAGCTTTTGTTTCCTTATTTATTTTCATTTTGGATGATCTGTCCATTGGTGAAAGTTGGGTGTTAAAGTCCCCTGCTATGATTGTGTTACTGTCGATTTCCTCTTTTATGGCTGTTAGCATTTGCCTTATGTATTGAGGTGCTCCTCTGTTGGGTGCATATATATTTACAATTGTTATATCTTCTTCTTGGATCAGTCCCTTGTTCATTATGTTGTGTTCTTCTTTGTCTCTTATAGTAGTTTTTATGTTAAAGTCTATTTTGTCTGATATGAGAATTGCTACTCCAGCTTTCTTTTGATTTCCATTTTCATGGAATATCTTTTTCCATCCCCTCACTTTCAGTCTGTATGTGTCCCTAGGTCTGAAGTTAGTCTCTTGTAGACAGCATATATACTGGTCTTGTTTCTTTATCCATTCAGCCAGTCTTTGTCTTTTGATTGGAGCATTTAATCATTTTCATTTAAGGTAATTATCGATATGTATATTTCTATTACCGTTTTCTTAATTGTTTTGGGTTTGTTTTTGTAGGTCTTTTCCTTCTCTTGTGTTTCCTGCCTACTGATGTTCCTTTAGCATTTGTTGTAAAGCTGGTTTGTTGGTGCTGAAATCTCTTAACTTTTGCTTGTCTGTAAAGGTTTTAATTCTCTTTCAAATCTGAATAAGATCCTTGCTGGATAGAATAATCTTGGTAGGCTTTTCCCTTTCATCACTTTAGATATGTCCAGCCGCTCCCTCTGGCTTGCAGAGTTTCTGCTGAAAGATCAGCTGTTAACCTTATGGGATTCCCCTGTATGTTATTTGTTGCTTTCCCCTTGCTGCTTTTAATATTTTTTTCTTTGTATTTAATTTTTGATAATTTGATTAATGTGTCTTAGCATGTTCCTTCTATTTATCCTGTATGGGAGTCTCTGAGCTTCCTGGGCTTGACTGACTATTTCCTTTCCCATGTTAGGGAAGTTTTCAACTATAATCTCTCCAAATATTTTTTTAGACCCTTTCTTTTTCTCTTCTTCTTCTGGGACCCCTATAATTCGAATGTTGGTGCATTTAATGTTGTCCCAGTGGTCTCTGAGACTGTCCTCAATTCTTTTCATTCTTTTTTCTTTATTCTGCTCTGCGGTAGTTATTTCCACTATTTTATCTTCCAGGTCACTTATCCATTCTTCTACCTCAGTTATTCTGCTATTGATTCCTTCTAGAGAATTTTTATTTCCATTTATTGTGTTGTTCATCATTGTTTGTTTGCTCTTAAATTCGTCTTGGTCCTTGTTAAACGTTTCTTGTGTTTTCTCCATTCTGTTTCCAAGATTTTGCATCATCTTTACTATCATTCCTCTGAATTCTTTTTTAGGTAGACCACCTATTTCCTCTTCATTTGTTTGTTTTGGTGGGTTTTTACCTTGCTTCTTCGTCTGCTGCATATTTCTCTGTCTTCTCATTTTGTTTAACTTACTGTGTTTGGGGTCTCCTTTTTGCAGGCTGCAGTTTCATTGTTCCCATTGTTTTTGGTGTCTGCCCCCAGTGGGTGAGGTTGTAAACTCAGTGGCTTGTGTAGACTTCCTGGTGGAGTGGAGTGGTGCCTCTTTTCTGGTGGGTGTGGCTGGATCTTGTCTTTCTGGTGGGCAGGGCCGTGTCTGGTGGTGTGTTTTGGAGTTTCTGTGAACTTAGTGTGATTTTATCAGCCTCTCTGCTAATGGCTGGGGTTGTGTTCCTGTCTTGCTTGGCATGGGGTATCCAGCACTGGAGCTTGCTGGCCATTGGGTGGAGCTGGGTCTTAGCGTTGAGATGGAGATCTCTGGGAGATCTCTCATTGGTTGGTATTACATGGGGCTGGGAGGTCTCTGGTGGTCCAGTGCCCTGAAGTCGGCTGTCCCACCTCAGCAGCTCATGCCTGACACTAGGCTGGAGCACCAAGACCTGTCAGCCACACAGCTTCTGCCACCTTTTGTCATGGTCCCAGGATCTCTTAACTGCAGCAGCTTTGGGGCAGTGTAGTGTCCAGGCAGTAAAGTAGCATCCCATTCTTTTCACCAGCTGTGTGGGAGGAAGAAATTTTCTTTTACCTTTCTAGGTTCTTCTGGCTTGTCAAAGTGGCTGAACGCCTTACTTTAAAAAAATATGAGTGCCATCCTTGATTTCTCTCTGTCTCTCTCTCATACCACACATCCAGTCTACCAATTCAGCCTATCAATTCTTCCTTCCAGATGTATCTCCAGTGTAGTAGCCATCTTTCTTAATCTTTGGTTAACATCCGTTCATCCAGACCAACACCTCCTCTCCATGGGACTGATGCAGAAGCCTCCCTTCATCTACTCTTGGTCCTCTTCAATCTGTTCTCCATACAGCAGCCAGAGTGACACTATTAAAACTATAAATCTGTTTATGGCCTTCTGCTGCTTATAACAGCTCATGGTGTTCTGTTGAATTCAGAATAACACTGTATGACAAATATCTAGCTGGCTTGCCCTCTCTCCCTCTTGCTCACTGTGTTCCTTATATTCTGGGCTGCTTTTACTTTTTAGATATGCCAAGTTCTTCCCAGGCTCGGGGATTTTGCCCATATTTTTCTCTGCATGGACCACTCTTTCCCCTGCATCTCATAACTGACTCCATTTAATCCTTCTGGTCTCGTGCTACATGGTACCTTTTCAGAGAGGCTATCCCTGACCACTCTGTCTGAAATAGGTCCTCAACTCCTATTTTCACTTTACTTATTTTCTCAGCAACTTGTTTTTTCTTTCTTTTTCATAGTCCTTATTACAACTGACAATTGTCCACTTGCCACTCTATTAAATCATGTGCCTTATTTTCTGGAAATAATAAACCATATTGGGATATTTAGTGATTTGGGTCCAAACACACATAATGTTTTCCTGTAATACCACTGTTGCCTTACTGGCTATCTAGATACCACATAGTATGTCTATTTTTGATTATCAGTTTTGGTTATACCATCCTGCATCAGTCCCTTCCTATTGTACCTACCACTACAGAGTCTCAGATGTCCCTTGGAAGATAAACTAAGGTCCTAAAGCTTTGTCATATAATGTAACATCAGGTGCTAAAGTTTTGTTATTCAACAGACTATTAGGAAAGTACAGTTTGCAAAGAATGTGATTTAGAGAATGGGTCTCAGTTAGATTTCATTTTGTCGCACATGGGAGTGACATGTGCTCTCCATTGGGAGTATTGGAACATATGAGTAAAAATCAAATGACTAAGAGAACTAGTAGAAATTAAACTATATTTTGTGCATGTTGAAGAGTAATATTTTTTATGCAAGATTGCATTCCAGGGGAGGAATTTATTATTGTGTTCAGTCATTGCAAAGTGGTTGGATTTCCTATAACTAGTCATTACTGCCTTTATTTATAATGATCACATACTGAAAGACTACATATTCAGTGAATTGCCTTTTGAGTGCTTCTACATAAAGAATCTAAGATTAAATGATGCAAACTAGAGACAATAGATACAACAAGGGATCAAAAAAATGTTAACCTTAATGTGACATGCCTAGTTTAAAAAGTTCATGTAGTTTTCTTTCCTTCCTCTTTCCCTCCCTCCCTTCCTTCCTTCCTCTTTCCTTTTTTCCTTCTTCTCTGTTATGGTTTTGGAGGGGAGTGGTCACTGGGGGAAGCAACTATAGTCTATGAAATAGTTTTCAATTTGTTTTCTTGTTGTTTTCGTCAATGCACTGATATTTAAATTAGTTTACTATGGGTGTGGTGTTTTCCAGAATTTCGTATTTATTTATTACCTTATTAAAGTTATAAGAATAAAAACTATTGTAGAAAAGAAATAGGTGGGTTGAAGTTTTATGACAAAACAATCAGAATTTTAATGCTGAAGCACCAAGCATGAGAAACAATATTTGTGTTTGATTTAAAAAATTGATTTCAGTCATTTATTCATTTATTTATTTATCCAAAAATTATTATTTAACAGCTGCTGAGTGCCAGGCACTACATCAGCATTGGGAATACAACAATTAATAAAATAAAATTTCTCCCTAATCAAATATTCTTCCTTTGGGTAGAAGAGATAAAATAGAGATACAAACATATCAGGGGAATGATGTGCTATAAAAACAAGCAACAAAGGTGGGATACAGAAAATAGACTAGAGAAGTGTGTGCATGGGTGTGCATATGTAAAATGGTATTTTTAGAGAAAATGATGAACTTGAAACAGGGATTTAAAGGAAGTAAGAGAATAAGCTATGTGACTCTGTTGGCTAAAACATACCAAGAAGAGGGGAAAGAATGAGCAAAGTCTTTGGAGCACAACAAGGAAGCCAGAATTGGGAAAAAGGAGCTGAACAGAGATAATTGGTGTCACAAGGTAGATGAGGTTGAAGTGATAGTAGAGGCCTAGACCATGTAGGATTTAAAAATATTCTGATTACTAGATGAATTTATTTGTTGATAAGAAGAATATAAAAATATTTATTTTGTTATTTGTTGTTTATTTTTGTTATAAATGTGCACATGTATTTAATATGTATACAAAAGTTACATCTATTAAGATATTGGTGGTGAAAGTACATGTTAGATCAAAGTCAGAATGGTTTTTTTAATAAAGGGCATCTTTATGGACCTGTTTGGTATTTGGCATAATTCTCAAAATTGTTTATTTCATACATTTAAAACCATCATTTTTAAGACTTGTTAAACCTACATACATTTATAAGTCATCTAGGTAAATGATTCCTTTTTCTGCAAGGATTCTTTTTATTATTAATTGATGCATTATTTCCTCTCCCAGAATAATTTATCTACAAGAAAGGTTACTTAGATGTGACTTTATGTTAACATATAACTGATTCAACAGTGGGAGAAAAGAAAAAGGGAAACCAAATCAATTTTGATGGCTTTGCCTTTGAAATACTATAATAAATTCAAGATTGAGGATCGAGAGTGGCCATCAGAAATTGTGTGAACTCCTTTAAGGAGAATTATATTTCATTGACACAATCCAAAAGGCTGGGTAATGGAGAAAATTCATGATAACTAATTGCTGCTATATCAGTTTTAATATCCACCCTCATTTTGAAAACTCGATATATCCCAACTCTCAAGGATATGCCTGTAATTATGCTTTTGAGGTGTTCAAGTGCTTTATCACAGAGAGACACTTGAACTCCACTGTGAGAAGGTTAATTATTTACAATATCCTTGAAAACATTCTCTGGTATGAGTGGATTACATGAAGACACCTTGAAGTGACAACAGAAGTCCCAAGAAAGTTAAATGTAAAAATCAATGATTTGTCTATGCTAAGTCTCAGAGGGCTGCTTTATAATATTAATGATATTAGCTACTAACCCTGTTTTCAGAAACTGTTGAAAAATGTTATTTCTGCCTCTAGCAGTGCATACCTCTGGAGGATTGTGCTTAAATTTAGCTAAGATTTTCAATTTCCTGACTTCTGTTACGGGATTAATCCATATAAATCATTTGGTGATGAATAAACATGGCTTGCCTGCTGTGTGTGTGTGTCTGTGGTTTTCAGTGTATGATTTCATGATTATAAGGTCTTTAAATAATTAAAACAAGGGATTGTCATTCTTCTGAACTACTAATTAGAATACTTTTGGGTTTAGATTATCCTCTATGTTTAAAAGTCTCATGAGAGAAAAAATTTTTATAACTTTATAAAATGGGAGGAAATTTGAAGGTTTAGTAGCCTACTGCCTTGCCCACACATTAAACGTCCAAGAAATATTTATGGACTGAATGTCCTGAGTTAAAGAAATGCATTGTTAAATCCTTATTTACATTTCCCCCTTTTTAAATGTAAGCCTACTTTCTTCATTAAAAATGAGAAATTTCCCTTAAAAATAAAAAATTTTAAATTCTATGTAATGACATTGAAGCATATTATTTCCCTCCTAGGTTTTAATTCCTCTGTCTCTTCAGTGTTTTATCAGTGGTCCAAACAAAAATCGTACCTCGAGGACCCCTTCTGCATGCAGTTGTGGTTCTCCCCAGGGTCACCAACTGAACTTGGCTCAGTGTAGGTAGCAGGTTGCATCATATAACAGAGAATATCTTACGTACTGTACTTAAAGAATCTTTCTTTTGGAAACTTCCTTAGATTAAGCATAAAGGGCAATTTATTAGGTGGGTGCTGACTTATCTTACAGGGGCCTAAGAAGATTTGAATAACCAGGGAGGAACTGGGGATCTCTGAAGCAGCATTTGTGGATCTTCCCTTTACTACACTGGTATTAGTATGGTCTTGCTCCATTGACACCTAGTTTCTATGACTGTTAGTAAAAACTACAAATTCCTGGGAGAGAGAATTTGATTGGTTAGCTTGGGGTCTGGTGATCATCCCTGGTCAATTATCTGAAGCTATACACGTGGTCTCATAATAGATGCATTAGAGACACACCCCTGTGAGAAGAGGGGCTGACAGTGAGTCAGGCAGTCAGCCTGAATGCCAACTACACTCTCTTATAGGTGGTTCTGCTCTTGTTAAAGAGCCTGGAATACTTCAGTCCTGAACTCCTCACCCATAGTGAGGAGTAGTATTAGCACATAGTACATCTCATTATGAGTGCTTTCACATTTTCCATGCTTTGCTATTCTATAGTCATTGATATAGTTAAAGAAGGGTTTCCTGGAATCTAAGCATACTCCACAAGGTGCCCTCTTCTCTCCCAGTGTTGTTCCAGTCTTAGATTTTTCGTTGTTACTAATATATAATCACTTTAAATTCTGTTCAGTTAATTAACTAATTAGTTACACAGATATTCATTGAACGTATGCCGAGTATTGGGCTAGGAGCCGGGGAGATCCATTTTGGAACTACTGATGATGTCCAGTACAAAGTACCTTTCTACTTTGTTGATTTAATCCTTTAAAAAAAATCTTTACATAAGATACCAAACGTTAATTAAACTCAAACAGTGCATTACATTTTGCTCAGATTTCATATAAATCATCTTATCTATACTTCTAAGATAAGTAGACCAGATGTTGTTATTCTCATGGAGAAAAGCCAAGTTAAGTGCTTTATTCAGGTTTTCATAGCTACTAAGTGGCAGATCTAGGATTCAAGTGAGTGTCTACAGTGGACCCAGTAATAATTTCGTATCATAGATTGTGATTTTATTGTTGTCTCCTTCCATTGTTGAAAGATCCACTAGCAGTAGTACTTTCAAGACATAGGAGAGTCTAATGAAGAATGACAATACATTTTTGCTAAGTGTATTCTACAAGTCTAAAAAACTGTCCTGGAACTGTTTAGAAAATCGATAATATGTAACCAGTAGTTGGGTTGTGTGACAAAATACTGTGTTAATCTAACAAAAATCCATAGGTGTACCTTAGTTAAGGTACCTTAGTTAGTTAAATAATTTTAAGAAAAAATATTGAATAAGTGTTAACCTCAGTCTAAGTTTTATGATGATTAGGTGGTCTCTAGTCTTGATTTGAGATGAAGTAATAAATGTAAAAGCACTATCCAATGTCACCAAAAAAGGTTTTTATAATGCAGATTTGCTGGTGATGAACAATCATTACTTATATCAATTATCAAGTTCTTAAATCATTGTATTCCACTAAATACTTAGAATACAAGCAAGATTGCTGAATCAAATACTGTTTAGTTGAAGGAAGGCTGTCTGGTGAAAGGTGATAAAGGTTTTTTTGAACAAAAACATCTGATCAGTATCTTGAGTAAATGTTAGCAAATGACATTTGAATTGCAACATTTATTAAATATCTGCTCTGTGACTGACATGATATTTACATAAACAGAAGCCAAAAATGAATAAATAAAATAAATAGGAATAAAATGTCAGAAAAAATTTCCCATAAGAGCTTTGGTTTGGTAACTTGATTAGGTAAATTGAAAAGCGTATTTATATTTTTTACTACTTTCCTAAAAAGTTCCACTTAGGATTTGGGATATCTCAGCCACTTTTACAATTTGAAAATACTTTTTGAAAACTTAATTTTGGGGTATATTTAAAAAAACCCTTATTTCTACACTATGAAAATATAGAAGACTTTCTAAAAATAATATAACATGAAAACATTCCCATCACCATTTCATATACCTCATACTCCTTTCCTGCTTTTCCCATGCACCTCTACCCACTTTTCTGTCTTGGTCCTGTACCTCAACACTTTTGACATTAACAATATGAGACATTCAGAATTTATTCATTCATTTATTCAAACTCAAATTTTAAAGAATCCATTATGTATCAGACACTGTCGGTGGTGAGGCTGGGGTGGTAGTCAAAGACAGAGAAGATGGAGAGATTTTATTAAGTTATTGGCAGTGGGAATGGAGAGAAGTGGATGGAACTGAGATATTTGGGAAGTACCCTTTTTTGGTAACTGATGGATGTTGGGAGGTATCTCTTTCCCATGGCTTGGTCAGTAAGTGGAATATATTGAATACAGTTGCTCAAGCAATTTTTGTTCCACAAGTCTGAATTGATTTCCAATAAAAGCATTTAAAAAAATTTTATTAGTGCTCATGTTCCAAGCAGCCTTATGAAAGTAAACATATTTTGAAGATGCATTCAGTTTTCCTCATGTTTGTTTTTGTATCATTATGAGATTTATACAAAATATGTTCAGCATAAATCTTTAAAATACACTAACAAGAAAGCAAAATAGACTTGTCAACAACTAAATAGGTTGTCAAAATAAATCTGAATAATGTCAGATAAAAGTTACAAACATTGAATAAAAAAATTAAATTTGTGTTTTAAGGTTCCATTTTTAAAAAACCTGAAACAAATGTCTTTTCAAAGCTTTCTCTTGCCAGTAGACGTTATTACTAAGGAGGGATAATTTCACTAGTAGGTGCATTACTGCCACCTAAACTAGGAGAGTCCACATCACAACAGATGTTCCTCAGACAAGCAGATGGGGACTTCATGGACAATTTGCCCTTCTTCCCAGGAGCAAGTGTCGTTATAGAGGAGATTTGAAAACCTGCCATTTAGTACCAGGTCAAAACACTCACTTAAATCTGCATCTGTGTTCCAGTGGTTATCAAAAGGTAGGAACTTTTATCTTGAGTTTACTGTGTAAACAAAACACTAACCATGAGACAAGATGGTGGCCTCACAGTACTTTGGATTTAAGTGTGTATACTTCTCTCATTTTCTTCCTTTCCACAAAAGGTTGGTTTTTTAATGAAATATTTCAGACATCCAATATGCCTAAAGAATAAGGTAATCAATACTTAGGAATGCACCATCCAGCCTGAAAATAAAACTTGAAAAGAACAGAAGAACTCTGTATACCCCTTTCAGATCCCATTTCTCTCTATATCCATCAGAAGTAGTCTTTATTTTGAATTTTGTGTATTCTGTTCCCATGCATTTCTTTATACATTTACTACATATATATTACATATAAATATTGTTTGGCAGGTTTTAAACATTAAATAGTGTATCAGTTTTTCAACGATTGTCTCTCAGCTTCATGCCCATCCTTTTAACACTCTGCTGTATGATGCTGGGACGGGGACTGTGCAGACCACATCCCTGCTTCACCAGCTGGTTCCCTGTTGGGCTGTGCCGATAGAGGTACTAGAGGGAGACTGGAAGGTTGGAGAAAATAGGGATTTGCTTCTTGTTTGCTCTCTGTTCCTGTGACCCTTAGATTGACAACTGCTTTTCATGCCACAGCAGCAATTCCTTCCATAGGCAGCAGCTGAATCCAGTTTGCAGTTTTGACACTCCCAGAAACAGCCTTGTTGCTGCCGCCTCAAAGGCTAGACACCAGCCGTAGATGCCCCTCACCGTAAGGGTTTGGATCCCAGCTTCATGGGGTCCTTCTTGATTTGCAAACAATAGCATCAATTAATTAGGCCCTCTTCTCCAAGGTCTGAGTTTCAGTTTTGTTCCCACAGCCCTAGGGAACGTAGCTACTTCCTACACTTACTACTCTGTGATTCCAACAGTCCCCTTTTTGCTTTTTAATAACTTCATTAACTAGAGATAAGGTTGTTGCTGTTAACAATTCATTTTGTTAAATTCTCTATGTCTCCTGATTCTGACTAATTTAAATATGATCATTAATGTAAGTAATATTCTTGAATGTACAATTTTCAGCCAGAATTTTTTTCTGAGGTCCATTGTGTAGGTCTAGTGAAATAGTTTTCACTGCTGTATTTATTATGTAGATATGATATCACAATTTATTCATTTATTCTTCATGGAATGAGTTGTTTAAAAAAAATGCTGCTCTAAATATTTTTGTAAGGACTTAGTGCAAATGCTGGTCTGAATATTTTACATATGTGCTAGAGATTCCAGAGAAGTTACCAAGAAGTGGGTTTATTGATCCATAGAATTTGTGCATTTTTAACTTTATAAAATATTGCCAACTTGATTTCCAGTGTAGTTGTATCAACTTACACTCCCAAAAAGAATTGCATAAAAATTCTTATTGTTCCTCTAGGTATTGTCAGATTTCTTAAATTCCTTAATTCTTAATATGAATGGTATTTTACTGTGATTTTAATTTACATTTCTCTAAGGTTGAACATTTTTCCTTATGTTTATTTGTCATTTTTTTCTTTAACTATTTGTTTACATATTTTGTCTATTCCTCTCGTGGGTTGTTGGGCTTTTATTGATTTAGTAATATTCTTTATATATGATAGACTCTAATCTTATGCCATTTAAAAATGCTTTTCAAGTATTTTCTCCCATTCTGAGGTGTCTTTTCATTTTTAATTGTATCTTTTGATGAACAGACATTTCTATTTTGAATGTACTCAAATTTACACCTATTTTTCTTTTTATGAGTAATCTTTCAGATGTCTGACTTGTTATTTCTTCATATTCATAGCATTTTAATTTCATTTTTTATATTTGTTTCACTTTAAAATTTGTCTGCTTGTTTCAGACTATATTATTTTCTGAATTTTTAGATTCAATCTTTTATTCTTTCAAAAATACAAAACATATTTATGTTATGTTCTAGGTTTTATAATTCCAGTATCTGAAGGCATTGGGAATGTAATTTGCTCTTTTATCAGATGACCTTTTTTTCATAGTGGCTTGTTTCCTTATATATTGTAGTTGTATAATTTTGACTTGAGGGCACATGTTTGGGGTGTTTTTTCAGTATTTACCTTGTTAGTCCTATTTTGATGATATACCCATGAAGTTCTATCAGCTAGGGACCACTCTGTGGTAATTTCTCAGCATTGTTCTCTGAATGCTGATAACATAAATTTGATTCCTAAGCCCTTATGAGGACAGTTCTGTGGTTGAGAATTTTCAGGGTGCATGCTTTCTTTTTGCTTATCCAGAGCCCTATCCATTTTTTTTTAGTTGGATTAGGCTAGACTTTTCTGTGGTAACATACCTTGAAATCTCATTGACTTAGTACAACAAATGTTTATTGATTGCTCATGTCAAATCCAATGTGGGTCAGTTTGGGGGCTCTTCTATACCTGATGGCTTACAGATACTGGTTCCTTCTATCTTGTGGCACCACCATCTTAGTACAAGGCTTCTAAAGTTATGTGTCAGGGAAGATATTTGGACCATCGTATTGCTAATATAGAAATCATGTATGTATTTCAACTAATATAATTCATTATTTGTGATCAGTTAATGGAATTTGAAACTCAAGAAAAATGTTAAGTTTTTTATTCTCATTTGGCCAAGGAGATATTATTTGTGAAATATAATACATAGATAAATGTACATATGTATAAATATTTGTATATACAAAAATATACATCTAAATATATATGTATATACATTTATATATATGTATATACAAAATTATATTTTTTGTATTTATGTTATATGTATATACATATACATACATTAATATACAAAAGGCCCCCAGTTCCCTGAAATCAAATGCATAAATATACAAACTGTCTAAGAGCAGCTCCCCCTAGCTGTGCAACCAGCTACCCATTACCAGGCCCCACCCACCAGCTGTGCAACCAGCTACCCATTACCAGGCCAGGACTAGCCCTGGGCCTCTCTGAGCCCCACAGCCAACCAAGTCCAGACCCAAATCCTCGCCCACCTGCAAGCCTACATCAGCCCCAGATCCCCTTGGCCCCACAGCCAGCCATGCCAGGACCAAGCCCTGCCAACCAGTAAGGTGGCAGCCACCATATGAGGCAGGGCCAACAAGACCAGGAACCAGCCCTGCCTATCAGTGTGCCCACAATAGACAGCCACACCACAACAGAAGGGCCCACACAATCCATAAGAGGGCACCCTTAGAGCATATAGTTCTGGTGACCAGAGAGGAGTGTGCTGGTAGGGCCCATAGGATGTCTTCTGCATAAGACAACTTCTCCAAGGTCAGAAACATAATCAACCACCCAATGCATAGAAATAGAGACAGAGAATTAGGCAAAATGAGAAGATAGAGCAGTATGGTCCAAATGAAGGAACAAGACAAAAATCCCAGAAGAAGTACTCAGTGAAGTGGAGATAAGCAATCTACAAAGTAAAGAGTTCAAGATAATTTAAAAAATGCTCAGCGATCTCAGGAGAAGAATGGATTAATACAGTGAGAATTTTAACAAAGAGTTAGAAAATATAAAGAAACCATACACAGCTAAAGAATACAATAACTGAAAAAAAAAACTAGAAGAAATTAATAGTAGATTAGATGATACAAGGAACAGATCAGTGAACAGGAAAAAAGAGTATTGGAAGCCACTCAAACTGAAGAGAAAAAAGAAAAAAAAAATTTAAAGAATGAGGGCAGATTAAGAAACCTTTCAGATAACATCAAGTGTCCTAACATTCTCACTGTAGGGGTTCCAGAATTAGGGGAGAGAGAGAGAGAGAGAGAGAGGCAGGAGACTTATTTGAAGAAATAATATCTGAAAGCTTCCCAACTTGGAAAAGGAAATTGATGTTCAGTTCCATGAAGCACAGAGAATCCCAAACAAGATGAACCCAAAGAGATCTGCACCAAGACATGTTATAATTAAATGGCAAAAATTAAAGATAAAGAGGGAATTTGAAAAGAAGCAAGAGAAAAGCAACTAGTTATGTATAAGGCGACTTCCATAAGACCATCAGCAGAAACACTGCAGACTAGAATGGAGTGGCACAATATATTGAAAATGGTGAAAGGAAAAAATCTACAGCCAAGAATATTCTAGCTGGCAAGACTATCATTTAGATTTAAAGGAGAGATAAAGAGTTTTACGGGAGAGCAAAAGCTAAGAGTTCAATACCACTAAACTGACTTTACAAGAAATATTAAAGGGACTATAAAGCTAGTAGGAGGGTTAAAAGACAGAAGGAGAAAAATCATTGATATACACAATAAGTAGTTAAGGAATCCACAAAAGAAAAAGATGTACAACATTTAATGTGGAGTTGGGAGTAAATATGCAGGGTTGTTAGAATGCATTAGAACATAAGAGATCATCAACTTAAAATAATCAAGTATATCTGTGTGTGTATATATATATACACACACATATGTATATATAAATACATATGTTGTTACATATTGAAATCATGGTAACCACAAATAAAAAAAACTTATAAAGATATAAACACAAAAAAAGGGGAAGGAATCCAAACACAACACTAAAGCTAGTCATCAATTCACCATACTACCCAAGGCAATCTAAAGATTCAATGCAATCCCTATCAAAATACCATTGACATTTTCCCCATAACTAGAACAAATCACTCTAAAATTTTATGGAAACAAATGGCCCCAAATAGCCAAAGCAATCTTGAGAAAGAACAACAAAGCTGAAGGTATTGTGCTCCCTGATTTCAAACTATACTACAAAATTAAAGTCATTGAAACAGTATGGTACTGGCACAAAAAAAGATACGTATATCAGTGGAACAGAATAGAGAGCCCAGAAATAAACCCACACTTATCTGGTCAATTAAGACAAAGGAGGCAAGAATGTGCAATGGGGAAATGACAACCTCTTCAATAAATGGTATTGGCAAAACTGGACAGCTACATGGAAAAGAATTGAACTGGATTACTTTCTCACACCATATACAAAAATAATCTCCAAATGGATTAAAGACTTAAAATAAGTTCTGAAATCATAAAACTTCTAGAAGGAAATATAGGCAGTATGCTCTTTAACATCAATCTTAGCAACTTTTTTTTTTTTTTTGGTTATGTCTCAGGCAAGAGAAACAAAAGCAAAAATAAACAAGTGGAACTACATCAAACTAAAAAGCTTTTGCACAGCAAAGGAAACTATCAACAAAATGAAAAAGCAGGCTTTTGAATGGAAGAAGATATTTGCAAATGATATATCCAATAAGCGGTTAATATGCAAAATATACAAAGAACTCATACAACTCAACATCGAAAAACAAACAACCTGATTAAAAAATGGGCAGGGCTTCCCTGGTGGCGCAGTGGTTGAGAGTCCGCCTGCTGATGCAGGGGACACGGGTTCATGCCCCAGTCCGGGAAGATCCCACATGCCGCGGACCGGCTGGGTCTGTGAGCTATGGCCGCTGAGCCTGCGCATCCGGAGCCTGTGCCCTGCAAAGGGAGAGGCCACAACAGTGAGAGACCCACATACCGCAAAAAAAAAAAGGGCAGAAAGCCTGAATAGACGTATTTCTGAAGAAGATACACAGATGAACAACAGGCACAATAAAAGATGTTCAACATCACTAATCATCAGGGAGATGCATATCAAATCCACACTGAGATACCACCTCACACCTATCAGAATGGCTATCATCAAAAAGACAACACATGTTGGCAAGGATGTAGAGGAAAGGGAACTCTTGTGCACTGTTGATGGCAATGTAAATTGGTACACACAGTATGGAAAACAGTATGGAAGTTCCTCAGAAAATTAAAAATGGAACTGCCATATCCAGCAGTTGCATCTCTGGGTATTTTTCTGAAGAAAAGAAAAAGACTAATTCAAAAAGATATATGCACCTTATGGTCATTGGAACATTATTTACAGTAGCTAAGATATGGAAGCAACATAAGAGTCCATCAATATCAGATGAATGGATATAGGAGATGTGATATACACATATAATGGTATATTAATCAGCCT
Organism: Neophocaena asiaeorientalis asiaeorientalis; assembly: GCF_003031525.2. Taxonomy (NCBI): domain Eukaryota; kingdom Metazoa; phylum Chordata; class Mammalia; order Artiodactyla; family Phocoenidae; genus Neophocaena; species Neophocaena asiaeorientalis. Next base: position 1,387,516 of record NW_020185317.1, read on the forward strand.
TAAAAAACCAAAATATTGCCGTTGAGACAACATGGATGGACCTAGAGGGTATTATGTTGTGAAATAAGTCTCAGAGAATGACAGGCAAGAGAAAGACTAATACTGTATGAGCTCACTTATATGTGGAGTCTAAAACAAAACAAACAACAAATAAAACAAAAACAGACTCATAGAGAACAAATGGGTGGTTGCCAGAAGGTTGGGGTGGGGGGCCATGGAATAGGTGAAGGGAATTAAGAGGTACATACCTCCATTTATATAATAAGTAAGTCATGGGGTATAATATACAGCATAAGGAATATGGTCCATAATAGTGTAATAACTTTATTTGGTGACAGATAGTTACGAGACTTATCACTGTGACCATTTCATAATATATAGTCTAATCATTATGTAGTACACCTGATACTAATATAGTATTGTAAATCAATTATATTTCAATTAAAAAAAACTCTGAGGGTAGAATTGGTATAGAAGTATAATACTTTATTTCTTTCACTGATTATATTGATTTTCAAACAATTTTTTTTTTTTTTTTTTTTGTAGGCCATGGCTCATGGGCCTAGCCGCTCCACAGCATGTGGGATCTTCCCAGACCGGGGCATGAACCCATGTCCCCAGCATCAGCAGGCAGTCTCTCAACCACTGTGCCACCAGGGAAGCCCTCAAACAATGGTTTAATTAAAGCATCAGATTGATCATAAAGTTGGTTCTTTGCATTGGCAGCCAATTATGTCAAAATACCATCATATATATCCTATAATCCTACTTCTCAGATTACTTTTGTCTCATTATCCAGTTTATTGCTGAGCCCTAATGCTTCTACTTCGTAATGACTATCAGCACTGCCACGTTCTTTCCTCTTCCTACTGTTATAATGTTAACTGACTATCCTCCTCTCTGGCTTGGGTAATCCATAGCTATCCATAACTATCCTCCTCTTCTCCAACAATCTATAGCTTTCCATTTCTTTTCACTGGCTCCAAACTACCTTCTCAATCCATTGCTTTGATCTTCATAGTTCCCATGTTTAATTCTGGCACCCTAAACTATATCAGTTCTCTAGTCTAGATTTTGTCACTCAAAATAAATGTTTTCTGCCTAAGATTGAAATAAGAATTAGGTATAGTTAATTTGATTTTTAAATTTATCACCTAAAGTAACTATGTTCCTCTCCCTTGCAACTGAAAAAAAGTAATTCTCAAGGGAAAAAGGATTCTGAATCTCTTCAACTGAAGCTTGACTTGAAGCTTGACTACAGTAGGGTTAAGTTAAAAGGTCTGTGAAACTCCTCTGTGCTTTTAATAAGTGAGTAAGTGGTCCTAAAAATAGGCCCAGTGTGACTTAATAGAATAGGAGTCAAGAGACCTGTTTTGGCTTGTTGAAAAATTGTCATTCTTAATTCCGTAGATGTTTTAGAAGAATTAGTTTTTCAATAAATAGAAAGAGGAAATATGATTTAGCAAGATAGATTTAGCATTTGGTGGATATTAAAGGCAACAGAAAATACTAGTAGGCTAAATTAAAAATGACTTCTGACCTTTCATTTCAATATTCCTTAAAGGATCAATTGATATGCTATGCCATAATTATTATTATTTTATTTATCTATTTTTTGCGGTACGCGGGCCTCTCACTGTTGTGGCATCTCCTGTTGCGGAGCACAGGCTCCGGACGCGCAGGCTCAGAGGCCATGGCTCACGGGCCCAGCCGCTCTGCAGCATGTTGGGTATTCCCGGACCGGGGCATTAACCTGTGTCCCCTGCATCAGCAGGCGGACTCTCAACCACTGTGCCACCAGGGAAGCCCGCTATGCCATAATTATTGACCATCCACTCACTCTGTATATTCTGGAAGCTTTGTTTCTCTTTCCAGTTACTCCAGTGAAGTCTCCCTGTTTTCAAAAATGAACTAATCATCACATTTAATTTTTTTCTTTCCGTCCATATCTGATTTGACTTCTTTGAAACATGATGCCGTTGAACATGCTAACAATCCTTTGCTTCACTATCCCAGCTTTGCAATCACCTTTCTAAACACACACACATGCACACACACACACACACGTAATCAAAAAGGTGAATATATGTTGGACTTTCTTACTCTTCTCATTCTTAAAATGTGAGCATTAATCAAGATTTAGTTCTTAGCCCACTGATCTTCTCTTTATATATTCTTTTTAAAAGGGTTTCTTTTGCTACATTCCCTAGATTTTGTACTGTTGTGTTTTCATTGTCATTTGTCTCAAGGTATTTTTGTAATTGCCTCTTTGATTTCACCATTGACATGTTGGTTTTTTAGTAGCATGTTGTTTAGTCTCCATGTAATCATTTTTTTGAAATTTATTTTATTTTTTTATACAGCAGGTTCTTATTAGTTATCCATTTTATACATATTAGTGTATATACATGTCAATCCCCACCTCCCAATTCATCACACCACCATCCCCAACCCCCCGCTGCTTTCCCCCTTGGTGTCCATACGTTAGTTCTGTACATCTGTGTCTCTATTTCTGCCCTTCAAACTGGTTCATCTGTACCATTTTTCTAGGTTCCACGTATATGCGTTAATATACGATATTTGTTTTCTCTTTTTGGCTTACTTCACTCTGTACGACAGTCTCTGGATCCATCCACGTCTCTACAAATGACCCAATTTCATTCCTTTTTATGGCTGAGTAATATTCCATTGTGTATATGTACCACATCTTCTTTATCCATTTGTCTGTTGATGGGCATTTAGGTTGTTTCAATGACATGGCTACTGTAAATAGTGCTGCAATGAACATTGGGGTGCATGTGTCTTTTTGAATTATGGTTTTCTCTGTGTATATTCCAAGTAGTGGGATTGCTGGCTCATATGGTAATTGTATCTTTGGTTTTTTAAGGAACCTCCATACTGTTCTCCATAGTGGCTGTATCAGTTTACATTCCCACCAGTAGTGCAAGAGGGTTCCCTTTTCTCCACACCCTCTCCAGCATTTGTTGTTTGTAGATTTTCTGATGATGCCCATTCTGACTGGTGTGAGTTGATACCTCATTGTAGTTTTGATTGGCATTTCTCTAATAATTAGTGAAGTTGAGCATGTGCTTCTTGACCATTTGTATGTCTTCTTTGGATAAATGTCTATTTCGGTCTTCTGCCCATTTTTTGATTGGGTTGTTTGTTTTTCTAATATTAAACCGCATGAGCTGTTTATATATTTTGGAGATTAATCCTTTGTCCGCTGATTTGTTTGCAAATATTTTCTCCCATTCTCAGGTTTGTCTTTTTGTCTTGTTTTTAGTTTTCTTTGCCTTGCCAAAGCTTTTAAGTTTCATTAGGTCCCATTTGTTTATTTTTGTTTTTATTACCATTACTCTAGGAGGTGGATCATAAAAGATCTTGCTGTGATTTATGTCATAGAGTGTTCATCCTATGTTTTCCTCTAAGCGTTTTACAGTGTCCAGTCTTACATTTAGGTTTCTAATGCATTTTGAGTTTATTTTTGTGAATGGTGTTAAGGAGTGCTCTAATTTCATTCTTTTACATGTAGCTGTCCAGTTTTTCCAGCACCACTTATTGAAGAGACTGTCTTTTCTCCATTGTATATCCTTGCCTCCTTTGTGATAGATTAGTTGTCCATAGGTGCATGGGTTTATCTCTGGGCTTTCTATCCTGTTCCATTGATCTATATTTCTGTTTCTGTGCCAGTACCATATTGTCTTGATTACTGTAGCTTTGTAGTATAGTCTGAAGTCAGGGAGTCTGATTCCTCCAGCTCCATTTTTTTCCCTCAAGACTGCTTTAGCTGTTTGGGGTCTTTTGTGTCTCCATACAGGTTTTAAGATTTTTTGTTATATTTCTGTAAAAAAAATGCCATTGGTAATTTGATAGGGATTGCATTGAATCTGTAGGTTGCTTTGGGTAGTATAGTCATTTTCACAATATTGATTCTTCCAATCCAAGAACATGGTATATCTCTCTATCTGGTTGTACCATCTTTAATTTCTTTCATATTCTCTAAATGTTTGATAGAATTCACCTGTGAAGCCATCTGGTCCTGGATTTTTATTTGTTGGAAGATTTTAAATCACAGTTTCAATTTCAGTGCGTGTGATTGGTCTGTTCATATTTTCTATGTCTTCCTGGTTCAGTCTTGGAAGGTTATACCTTTCAAAGAATTTGTCCATTTTTTCCAGGTTGTCCATTTTATTGGCATAGAGTTGCTTATAGTAGTCTCTTAGGATGCTTAGTATTTCTGCAGTGTCTGTTGTAACTACTCTTTTTCATTTCTAATTTTAGTGATTTGGGTCCTCTCCATCTTTTTCTTGATGAGTCTGGCTAATGTTTTATCAATTTTACTTATCTTCTCAAAGAAACAGCTTTTAGTTTTATTGATCTTTGCTATTGATTTCCTTGTTTCTATTTCATTTATTTCTGCTCTGATCTTTATGATTTCTTTCCGTCTACTAACTTTGGGGTTTTGTTTGTTCTTCTCTCTCTAGTTCCTTTAGGTGTAAGGTTAGATTGTTTATTTGAGATTTTTCTTGTTTCTTGAGGTAGGCTTGTATTGCTCTAAACTTCCCTCTTAGAATTGCTTTTGCTGCATCCCATAGGTTTTGCATCATTGTGTTTTCGTTGTCATTTTTTTCTAGGTATTTTTTGGTTTCCTCTTTGATTTCTTCAGTGACCTCTTGTTTACTTAGTAACGTGTTGTTTAGCCTCCATGTGTTTGTGTTTTTTACGTTTTTTTCCCTATAATTGATTTCTAATCTCATAGCGTTGTGGTCAGAAAAGATGCTTGATATGATTTCAGTTTTCTTAAATTGACTGAGGCTTGATTTGTGACCCAAGATGTGATCTATCCTGGAGAATGTTCCATGTGCACTTGAGAAGAAAGTTTAATCTGCTGTTTTTGGATGGAGTGTCATATAAGTATCAATTAAATCTATCTGGTCTAATTGTGTCATTTAATGCTTGTGTTTCCTTATTAATTTTCTGTTTGGATGATCTGCACATTGGTGTAAGTGAGGTGTTAAATCCCCCTCTATTATTGTTTTACTGTTGATTTCCTCTTTTATAGCTGTTAGCAATTGCCTTATGTACTGAGGTGCTCCTATGTTGGAGCATATATATTTATAATTGTTTTATCTTTTTCTTGGATTGATCCCTTGATCATTATGTAGTGTCCTTCCTTGTCTCTTGTAACATTTATTATTTTAAAGTCTATTTTATCTGATATGAGTATTGCTATTCCAGCTTTCTTTTGATTTCCATTTTCGTGGAATATCTCTTTTAGTCCCCTCACTTTCAGTCTGTATGTCTCTGGGTCTGAAGTGGGTCTCTTGTAGACAGCCTACATACAGGTCTTGTTTTTGTATCCATTCATTGAGTCTGTGTCTTTTGGTTGGAGCATTTAATGCATTTATATTTAAGGTATTTATTGATATGTATGTTCCCATTACCCTTTTTAAATTGTTTTGGGTTTGTTTTTGTAGGTCCTTTTCTTCTATTGTGTTTCCCACTTAGAGAAGTTCCTTTAGTATTTGTTGTAGATCTGATTTGATGGTGCTGAATTCTCTTAGCTTTTGCTTGTCTGTAAAGCTTTTGATTTCACCATGGAATCTGAATGAGATTCTTGCTGGGTAGAGTAATCTTGGTTGTAGTTTCTTCCCTTTCATCACTTTAAATATGTCATGCCACTCGCTTCTGGCTTACAGAGTTTCTGCTGAGAAATCAGGTGTTAACCTTATGGGAGTTCCCTTGTATATTATTCGTCATTTTTCCCTTGCTGCTTTCAGTAATTTTTCTTTGTCTTTAATATTTGACAATTTGATTACTATGTGGCTCGTTATGTTTCTCCTTTGGTTTATCCTGTATGGGAGTCTGCGCTTCCTGGGCTTGGGTGGCTATTTCCTTTCCCATGTTAGGGAAGTTTTCGACTATAATCTCTTCAAATATTTTCTCTTGTCCTTTTTCTCTTCTTCTTCTGGGACCCCTATAATGCGAATGTTGCGTTTAATGTTGTCCCAGAGGTCTCTTAGGCTGTCTTCATTTCTTTTCATCCTTTTTTCTTTATCCTGTTCCACAGCAGTGAATTCCACCATTCTGTCTTCCAGGTCACTTATCCGTTCTTCTGCCTCAGTTATTCTGCTATTGATTCCTTCTAGTGTATTTTTCATTTCAGTTATTATACTGTTCATCTCTGTTTGTTTGTTCTTTAATTCTTCTCGGTCTTTGTTAAACATTTCTTGCATCTTCTTGATCTTTTGCCTCCATTCTTTTTCCCAGGTCTTGGATCATCTATACTATCAGTTTTCTGAATTCTTTTTCTGGAAGGTTACCTATCTCCCCTTTGCTTAGTTGTTTTTCTGGGGTTTTATCTTGTTCCTTCATCTGGTACATAGGCCTCTGCCTTTTCATCTTGTCTGTCTTTCTGTGAATGTGGGTTTTGTTCCACAGGCTGCAGGATTGTAGTTCTTCTTGCTTCTGCTATCTGCCCTCTGGTGGATGAGGCTATCTAAGCAGTTGTGCAAATTTCGTGATGGGAGGGACAGGTGGTGGGTAGAGCTGGGTGGTGCTTTGGTGGGCAGAGCTCAGTAAAGCTTTAATCCACTTGTCTGCTGATAGGTGGGGCTGGATTCCCTCCCTGTTGGTTGTTTGGCCTGAAGTGACCCAACACTGGAGCCTACCCAGCTCTTTGGTGGGCTAATGTCAGACTCTGGGAGGGGTCACGCCAAGGAGCACCTCCCAGAACTTCTGCTGCCAGTGTCCTTTTCCTCACAGTGAGCCACAGCCACCCCCCACCTCTGCAGGAGACCCTCCGACACTAGCAGGTAGGTCTGGTTCAGTCTCCTGTGGGGTCACTGCTCCTTCCCCCGTGTCCCGATGCTACTTTGTGTGTGCCCTCCAAGAGTGGAGTCTGTTTCCCCCAGTCATATCGAAGTCCTGCAATCAAATCCCAGTAGGCTTCAAAGTCTGATTCTCTAGGAATTACTCCTTCTGTTGCCAGACCCCCAGGTTGGGAAGCCTGACATGGGGCTCAGAACCTTCACTGCAGTGGGTGAACTTCTGTGGTACAAGTGTTCTCCAGTTTGTGCGTCACCCACCCAGCAGTTATGGGGTTTCATTTTATTGTGATTATGCCCCTCCTACCATCTCATTGTGTCTTCTTCTTTGTCTTTGGATGTGGGGTGTCTTTTTTGGTGATTTCCAGTGTTTTCCTGTCAATGATTGTTCAGCAGTTAGTTGTGATTCTAGTGCTTTCGCAAGAGGGAGTGATCGCACGTCCCTCTAGTCTGCCATCTTGAGCCAATCCATTTTTATCTCATTTCTTTTCCTGTCGATGACTTCTAGCTTCATGCCCTTGTGGTCAGAAAAGATGCCTGAAATAATGACTATCCTCTTAAATGTATTGAGGCTTGTTTTGTGTACTGGTATGTGGTCTATCCTAAAGAATGATCTCTGTGCACTTGCAAAGAGTGTGTATTCTGTTTGTTTTGATGTATTGTCCTAAAAATATCAATTAAGCCTGAATGTTCTATTGTGTCATTTAGGATCTCTGTTGCCCTATTGGTTTTCTGTCTGTAAGGTCTGTCCCTTGATGTCAGTGGGGTGTTAAATTCTACTACTATTATTGTATTTCTGTCAGTTTCTCCCTTTATGTCTGTTAGTATTTGTTTTATGTATTTCCTGCTCCTATATTGGGATGCAGCAAAAACAGTCCATAGAGGGAAGTTCATAGTGACATAAGCCTTCCTCAAAAAAACAGAAAAATCTCAAAACAACCTAATCTATCATCTAAAAGAGTTAGGAAAAAAGTTAGCAGAAAGATGGAAGTAATAAAGATCAGAGAGATAATAAATAAAAGAGATTAAAAAAATAGAAAAAAACCCAATAAAACCAAGAGCTGGTTCTTTTAAAGGGTAACCAAAATCGACAAATCTCTGGCCAGGGTCACCAAGAAGAGAAGAGAGAGGACCCAAATAAGCAAAATAAAAAATGAAATAGGAGAAATGATAACTAATACCAGAGAAATACAAGAAAAATGCAACAAAGAAAAAGACATAAAAATATCATGAATAATTATATGCCAACAAATTGGATAACCTAGAAGAAATGGACAAGGTTCTAGAAACATACAGCCCACCAAAACTGAATCCAGAAGAAATAGATAGTTTGAGCAGACTGGTCAATAGAGGTAAAATAGAATCTGTAATAAAAAAAGCTCCGTGCAAACAAGAGTCCAGGACTGAGTGGCTTCACTGGGGAATTCTACCAAACATGCAAAGAACTTTTACCAATGCTTCTCAAATTCTTCCAAAAGATTGAAGAGGAGAGAACACTCCCAAAGTCATTCTATGAAGCCACTATCACCCTGATATCAAAACCAGACAAAGACACTACCAGGAAAGGAAAATTACAGGCCAGTTTCTTTCATGAATATAGATGAAAAGATTCTCAACAAAATATTAGCAAACTGAATCCAACAACACATAAAAGAGATCATACACCACGATCAAGTTGGATTCATCCCAGTGTCATAAGGATGGTTCAGCGTATGCAAATCAATCAATGTGATATACCTCATCCAAAAAGAAAAGACAAAAACCACATGATCATCTCAATACATGCAGAACAACATTTGACAAAATTCAACCTCCATTCATGATAAAAACTCTTAAAATGGGAATAGAAGGAACATATCTCAACATAATAAAAGCTATTTACTTATGACAGACCCACAGCCAACATAATAGTCAATGGTGAAAAGCTGAGAGTCTTCCTGTTAAATCTGGAACAAGACAAGGATGCCCAGTCTCACCACTTCTATTCAACATAGTATTGGAAATCCTAGCGACAGTAGTCAGACAAGAAAAGGAAATAAAAGATATCCAAATCAGAAGGGAAGAGGTAAAATTGTCATTATATGCAGATGACATGATACTTTATATAGAAAACCAGAATGACTCCTCACAAAAAACTACTAGAACTGATACATGAATTCAGTAAGGTAGCAGGATACAGGATTAACATATACAGAAATCTGTTGCATTTCTTTACAGTAACAATTAAATATCACAAAGGGAAAGTAAAAAAACAATCTCTCTTAAAATCACATTAAAAAAAATACTTAGGAATAAACCTGACCAAGGAGGTGACAGACTTATACATTGAAAACTATAAAACATTGATAAAGCAAATTGAAGATGATTTAAAGAAATGGAAGGATATCCCATGCTCTTGGATTGGGAGAATTAATATGGTTAAAATAGCCATACTACCCAAAGAAATCTATAGATTTAATGTGATCTCTATCAAATTACCCATGACATTTTTCACAGAACTAGAACAAATAACTGTAAAATTTATATGGAACAAAAAAAGACCCAGAACTGCCAAACCAATCCTGAGGAAAAAGAACAAAGCTGGATGCATAACCCTCCCAGACTTAGACAATACCACAAAGCTACACTAATCAAAACAGCATGGTATTGGCACAAAAAAGGCATATGGATCAATGGAACAGAATAGAGAGCTCAGAAATAAACCCACACACCTACAGTCAATTAATCTTCTACAAAGAGGCAAGAATATACAGTGGAGAAATTACAGTCTTTATAGCAAGTGGTGTTGGGAAAGCTGGACAACAGCATGTAAATCAATGAAGTTAGAACAATCTGTCATGCCATACACAAAAATAAACTGAAAATTGCACAAAGACTTAAATATAAGACATGACACCATAAAACTCCTAGAAGAGAACATAGGCAAAACATTCTCTGACATAAATTGTAACTATGTTTTTTTAGTCAATCTCCCAAGGCAAAAGAAAATCAAAAATAAACAAATGGGACCTAATCAAACTTAAAAGCTTTTGCACAGCAAAGCACACCATAAAAAAGAAATGAAAAGACAACCTACGGAATGGAAGAAAATATTTGCAAATGATGTGACTGACAAGAGCTTAATTTCCATAATATACAAACAGCAAATACAGCTCAATAACACAAAAACTAAACAACCCAATCAAAAAATGGGCAGAAGACCTAAATAGACATTTCTCCAGACATACAGATGGCCAATAAGCATATGAAATGATGCTCAACACCACTAATTATTAGAGGAATAAAAATCAAAACTACAACAAGGTACCACCTCACATCTGTCAGAATGGCCATTTTTAAAAGTCTACACATAATGAGCGCTGGAGAGGGTGTGGAAAAAGGGAACACTCCTGCACTGTTGGTGTTAATGTAAATTGGTGCAACCACTATGGAAAACAGTATGGAGGTTCCTCAAAAAACTAAAAATAGAGTTACCATATGATCCAGCAATCCCACTCCTGGGCATATAGCCAAAGAAAACTAAGTAGAAAAGATACATGTACCCCAGTGTTCATAACAGCACTATTTACAATAGCCAAGACATGGAAGCAACCTAAACGTCCATTGACAGATGAATGGATAAAGAAGATGTGGTATATATATGTATATATATATATGTGTGTGTGTGTGTGTGTGTGTATATATATATATATACACACACACTCACCATATACATATTACTCAACCATAAAAAAGAATGAAGTAATGCCATTTGCAGCAACATGGATGGACCTAGAGATTATCATACTAAGTAAGCTAGAAGAAGGAAGACAAATACCATACGATATCTCTGATATGTGGAATCGAAAAGGTGATATAAATGAACTTATTTACAAAACAGAAACAGTCTCGCAGATACAGAAAACAAACTTATGGTTACCAAAGGAGAAAGGGGGTGGGGGAGGATAAATTAGGAGCAGATACAAACTACTATATATAAAATAGATAAATAACAAGGTCCTATTATATAGCGCAGGGAACTATATTCAGTATCCTGTGATAAACCATAATGGCAAAGAATAAGGAAAAGAATATGTATATATTTATATCTGAATCACGTTGCTGTACACCAGAAACTAACACAACATTGTAAATCAATTATACTTCAATAAAAAAGAAAAAAGAAAAAAAAAAGGGGTTCTTTATCCTCACAGCTTCAGTAATCACAATTCCTCTGCCCTTAATTTTAGGGTATCTTGTGGTATAGCTAGTTAACTGAACACTGCCTACAGCTCTTTAAATTCTTAGATCTGTAGATTTTTAAATGTTCCATTAAAGGAAAACCAAAGAAAACCACTAGGTGGAAAATTAATTTTCTGGAATATAGCAGCAGTGACTCTCAAAGCTAGATGAAATGAAGCTGTAGACTTCCTGCAGTCTCAGTTCAGAACATCTTAATTTTCTGTAGGTTCTTAAACTCTCCATAATGGCCAATGAAGAAAAGTGATTTCTTTGAGAGTCTGGAGACCCCATCTGATTGAATCTAGATGTACTTTAAAAAAGTTATTTAAAATTTTCTATATCTTTCTCTTTTACCATTGTCATTTTCTCAGTAGTCTTTTCTTTACCTTCCTATCCTGGGTCTCTTCAGATTGCAATTGTGAATAGCTTTGCTTAGACTCATTGCTACAGTAGAATTTTGGGAGAGCTTGACTTTTGTTTTCAAGCTTCTGGATCTACTCTGAGAAGAATATCATGTTACCACTTTTTCTCCCTCCTTTCACTCTATCTCTCTATTGAGAAATTTTTTTTTTTAATTTGGTGGGGATGGATAATTAGCTTATAAATTACCCGTGCCATCTATTTGTGCAAACTTGTAATTTTTATTTAGTAAAACAGTTTTTGGAAACATTCATATTTGTGTGGAAGTTCATAGCTCTGCAGCTAAGTTAATTTAACCATGAATATAAATTGGGACACAGGAAATTTGGAGGGAAGAAACTAGAATTCTTGATGGGAATGAAATGGTTAACACAGCAAATCTATAATCCATTCTCTTGCTGGGTTCGGTTGAGGGTGTGTGTCTGCGTCACTATTAGAAAGAAAGAAGGCAGGTGATCTGGACTAATCTCTTTATAAATATGCTAATGACACCTCCTGGCAAACAAACACATGGTATTTGTAGCTGGAAGCCCTTATCTGTAGAATGCTTTATTAGGATGTATATAATTGTCTAAGATTGTTTATAGTAAACAAACCTACTGATTTGTGGGTGACTGCAGATTTTGATGTAAACCTGTAGCTATCTGTTTTCATTTGCTATGTATAAGCCTCTCACTGCTTGGATTCTTGAAATTCAGTAAAAATTGATACTGCGGAAGATTTCTAGTTTGTGTGTGTTTGATATGACAATTTGATTGTGTTAGGTCAGCTCCAATATGTATAGCAAATACTGGCTTTGGAAAAGAAAGTTCTGTGGATTCTGGCATTTAGATTTGTTTTACTTAACTTTTACAACCCCAGGTTTTTCTGATGTTTATAAAGCAGGCACAGAATTGTTCTAAGAATTTTCACTACTATTAAAAGACAAACTTGTTTAAATCACCTGCCATAGTAGTTGACATATAACAATCTCAATTAGATGGCAGATTTCTGGAAGTCTAGGACTCTGACGTATACTTCTCTGTATCTTACACTTCTAGTACTGCACCAATATGAAGTAGTTGCTCAGTAAGTATTTGTAGACAGAATGAATCTTTTAGGTGACAAAACAAGATGGTGAGTGGCAAATTTTTTTTAAATAAAAAATCTGATGATATAGAAATTTTTAAAAAAATAAAATTTTTTATTTTTTAATATTATTTTTGGCTGCGTTGGGTCTTTGTTGCTGCTTGCAGTCTTTCTCTAGTTGCTGCGAGCGGGGGCTACTACTCTTCGTTGTGATGCGCGGGCTTCTCTTTGAGGTGGCTTCTCTTGTGGAACACAGGCTCTAGGCTGGCAGGCTTCAGTAGTTGTGGCACACTGACACTAGAGCGCAGGCTCAGTAGTTTTGGCACATGGGCTTAGTTACCCTGCAGCATGTGGGATCTTCCGGGGCCAGGGCTCAAACCCATGTCCTCTGCATTGGCAGGCGATTCTTAACCACTGCACCACCAGGGAAGTCCCTAGAAAATTTTAAGCATAATTAAATTCAATACACGTCAGCTTTTATGGGTGAAACTGCTAAATGTGCACTGTGGGTGGGGGTTCAGAACAGACCTCCATGTGCTACTTTGGCATGTGAATTATTTTGGGCTAAAGGCAATGGAGACACTGTGGATTCAAGAGAAACCACTGCCTATCCCTTAACTACCTAGATGAATTTAAATTGGGGATTTTTCCCAGAAAAGAGTTATTACCATGGATAAATTTTATCTAAGTGGCCCCATCTATATGGCAGGGCAAACATCTAATTAAACATCTAATTACCAAACATCTACTCTTCTTACCATCTTGTGAATGACCCTCCTCTCCTTGGAAGCCCCAGGCCCTTATCTCCTTTCTTAGCTCATGATGGCATATACATTTTACCTTTCTGTCTTTGAACCTCTCATGTATGTGGGGTCTTGATCCTCTCATGTATGTGGTGTTCCTGTATATACAAAATTAAATTTGGTTTTCTCCTGTTAATCTAGTTTATCTCCTGTTAATCTAGTTTATGTCATTGTAATTACTCAACCAGCCAAAAGAACCAGAAAGAAGGGAAGGGGAAAGGAAAATTTCTCCCTTCCCGACAGCACCAAAATCTGCTTTCCCTTTCTTTGGTAGGAAATAAAGTTATAGTAAGGCATGTGCCCACCAGCTGAAGACTACACTTCCCAGCCCAGCCTTCTTATAATGTCCTTATATGACAGTGTTCTTGCCAATGGAATGGGAACAGACGTGACCTGCATTACTTCTGGGTATAAGCCTTAGAACATTGGAAGTACACAACCACATTTGACTTCTTGTGAGCTAAATAAGGATGTACCTGAAACCCAGTAAAGGGTAGCAGAATTTTCCACCCTGAAATATGACTCTTTGGCATAAGGTTTGTCTTGAGCCAGTTGTTTTTAAGAAACTGCAGACACACGAAAATCTCTAAAAACCAGTAGAAGTTACCCTTCTGCAAGAGAAATTATGTTTATAAGGGAAATCTCCATTTGTAAGGGTGTCTCCCTGTCTGTACCAGGAAGAAGAGGAAGATTAAATGTCTAGAAATTTATCAATGGAGTGGACTTAAATGGACTTAAATCTGCATAACAGCCATACCCTTGTTTACTGTGCTTTGCATGATAATCTCTCATAACCGACTCCCCCTCCCTCAACATCTTTTATCTTTAGCTGGAGATGGTATGTAAGGTGGTGGCTTGGGCCATTTAGGAGAGTTACTCAGTTTTCTGAGGTATCTTCTGTGTAAACAGGAAGTATACATGTTATTAAACTTCTGTTTGTTTTTCTCCTATAAATTTGTCTTTTTTACAAGTGAACCTCATCCAAGAACCTAGAAGGGTAGAGGGAAAATTATTTCCACTCCCCCTACATCAGCTTTGACAATGCAGATGAGGACAACACCCTAGGGGATGCCAGACAAACAAGACCTGTAACCTGGGTTGTGAATGACTGCCGAGAGTGGAGCAACTGCCTGTGAACCTGGAATGGTATTTGAAGGAGAAATAAGAAACTTTGCTCCTTAGTCTACGTATTTTTGGGTCTTGTTGCAGCAGCTTAGCTTTTTCTTCGTTCTAGTATAGGCAGGAAGGGGTAAGAGAAAAGAAATTATGTTTTTGGTTGGTAAGGAGATCTAATTCATTTTAGCCAGTTTACAAATGACTTTGAGGAAAGAAGGTTTAAAAGGACATGCTTATAATTTTCTTTCTTTAGTCTCCTTTTAAAGTTACTTAAAGTATCATTTACATTTTAGACAGTTTTACATTTAACTCTAATTAACAAATCTCAAAGAGATATAAAGTTTTAAAATCTGTTCATGAAATTTAAGATAGTTTCATGTTTTAAAATTACATTATGTTTATACTAGTGAATTTGTAAGTACTTGATAGATTTTAAATTCCCCAAAGAGTTTAAAAAGAATAGTTTTTATTGCATGAAATTTTCTTACTTTGTCTATTTTTTTAACATTTGAGTGTCTTCTCTTTCATATATATGAATTCTGTTGCTTTTGCTTTATAAAATTCATTGCATTATCATTTCAATGGAAAATTTTCTCTTTTGATCGTGCTCACCTTTACATGTGAATATTTTTGGTTAAACTTTGGGGATGGTAATTCAGTTTCTCCTTCCAAGTTCTCCATGCTACATTTGCACTTAGGTTAAGTTTCTAAAATGAAACATGGCCCACATCATTTCAAAGATGGTTGCTATGGGAAACAAATATGTTTAAAAACATGGTTAGGTTATAGCTTCAGATAAAAAACAGTTTCTTATCAAATAAAAAAATTTATTTCCAGGTCAATATCATTATTATAAATCTTCATAAGATTGTGTATCACAGCTTGTACCACTAATCAAAAATATAACTGTACCTTTCATTTGTTTATTTGATTAATGTTTTTCTCCCTCTTCTAATTGTGTTCAGGAAGGCAGTGTACCTGTTTTTATTATTGCTGTAACTCCAGTTCCTAGTACAAGGTCTGACACTATATAAGTGTAGAATAAATATTCAAAAGTTAAAGAAGCACAGGAAGTTAGTTAAAGATATATTTTTAATTCATTCCTGATATAAAAAGTTGATGTTATACTTTTCTCACATCTGGAACTTCTTTTTCCTTTCTTTTTATTTATTTCAAAATATGTAAATCATAGTTAAACGCAATAGAAACATTTACTTCTATAATGTGAATAAGCTTTTTTTTAGGTATCAGGATGAGTTATTTAATATACAATGTGTCATGATTAAAAATACAAAAGCAAAAACCTGTACAGTAATTCCATATAGAGAAAAAATAGAACATATATTGGCGAAAACATTATTTATATAGGGGAGCAAAATTTGCCACCTGAAAATGTTTCGCTTTAGCATGAGGGTTATTTTATCCTGGTTGTTTTTAAGGAACAAAAGGCTAAGGAAAAGCTTTTACCTCCTCCCCTTAACTGCCTTGAAGAATTTAGATAGGGGGCCTATCCCAGGAAGAGAGCTATCATCAGAGGTAACTACAGAGAATATAAGCTAGGTGTGGTAGACTGAGGGAAACTTAGCAAAGCCTGTTTGATCAAAGTCCTCTCAGTGTCCTATTGTCTGCATAGCACAGCAAGCATTTGTTTTCCAAATATTTTTTTTCCCTATCTTCCCATTTGAAATCCCAAACCTCTACTCCACTCTTCTTCTCTTAGATGACATATACACTTCAATTGCTTAGCTTGTCCAAGGGTCTCATTTTTCTTAGGGGGTCCCCATATGTGTGTAATTAAATTTGATTTTCTCCTGTGAATATGTTTCATGTCAATTTAATTCTTAAATCAGCCAGAAGAACATAGAAGGGTAGAGGAAAACTTTTTTCCTTCCCCAACATTTATGATAGACTAAGATGTTCATATTTTGACAAAACTCCCAATATATTTTTTATTTTATAAAAATAATATTTAATATAATGAAATATTATATATTGGGTTGGCCAAAAGTTCGTTCAGGTTTTTCTGGAAGATCTTAACATAACAAAAAGTCCTGTTAAAGACTCTAATGAAAAGAATGTCACAAATGGTTTAAAAATGTATCTAATTAACATTATGGTATTTTAGACTTATAAATTAACAATTGATACAACATTCTAAAAGGGGAGCAGGGACTTCCCTGATGGTCCAGTGGTTAAGACTCAGCACTTCCACTGCAGGGGCACAGGTTTGATCCCTGGTGGGGGAACTAAGATTCCCGCATGCCTCAAGGAGCGACCAAAAAAAAAAAAAAAAAAAAAAAAAAAAAAAAGATAAAAAATAA
>NW_020185317.1:1404376-1450966 GCF_003031525.2 Neophocaena asiaeorientalis asiaeorientalis
CAACCCCCAAGGGGAAAACAAAAAAAAAAAAAAAAAATTGACAAATTAAAATCCACCATACAACATTTGTTGTGAAAAACGCTGATTGTGATCTCTGCTACATATCCTTTTCTTTCTTATATGAAACTCAGGTTTGAACAAACAACAAATAAATAAAAATAAAAAAATAAAAGGGGAGCAAAATATACCACCCCAAAAGATGTCTTTTTGGCATATTGATTATTTTAAACTAGTTATTTTTAAAAAGCAGCAGACATGACAGAAGCTCTGAAAACTGAGTAGAAGTTACCCTTTTCTAAGAAATATTTACATTAATCTGAGAAATCTCCATTTGTAGCGTCTCCCTCTCTATACCAGGAAGAGGAGAATATATAAACCTCTATAAACTGTTATCAATGACTTAAACCTTGAATTCGAATAACAACCTTTTCTTGTTTACTGTGGTTTTCCTGGTAACTTCCTATATCTGACTCTCCAACCCCAACATCTTCTTGTGTCTTTACCCAAGATGGTATTTAAGGTGATGACTTCAGCCATTTAGGAGAGTTACTCAGTTTTCCTGGGTCTCTTCCATGTATACAGAGGGATGTTATTAACCTTTTGTTTGACTTTCTTCTGTTAATCTGTTTTACATCAACTTAATTATTAGACCAGAACCTGAAAGGGAAGAAGGGAAAATATTTCCTCCCTTTTAGGTTCTCAATTCCCGAAGCCGAAATGCCCAGTTGCTCAGTCATGGCTTGGAGGAAGATTCAAAGAAACAGCATTGAATCATTCTAAAAACAATTTTAGAACAACATAAATATTTACTAAAATCTCTTGAAAATGAAAATAATGATCATTTAAAACTTAGAAACACCTGAGAAACAATTATATTTCTTTCTTACCCTAATCTATGGAAGCTACCAAGAAGATATCTCCCCCTCTTACCAATTTCTTAAAACACTTGCCTACATCTAAACCATGCTGATTCTTGTATTTCTTACATTCTGAATCTACTTAAATCACTTCCCAACAGTCGCTTTGCTGCTCTCAATCTTTCTGACTTATAACACCAATCTGATGCAGCAAGGCATAGAAACTAACTCCATAGTTACTGATAGCTATCTGTTTTAGTTCTTGTTGCTAGAAAGTAGAGCATGGGAACTAAAACCACAAATGAAGAGGCAAGTTTAAGTATAAATGCCAAAAAGATGAAAAATGATAAACTATCCAGCATTATCTAGGGTCAGTGAAATCAGAACTCTGTAGAGGACATTTTGGTTCTACATATCATAAATCTTAAAAATGTGCATATCTTAATAATGAGTATTTTAAATCTTAGGAATTTATTTTAAGGAAATAATCATTGCTTACATTAGTAAAAATGGAAACAATCTAAATGTTCAGCAATACAAATACAAACATTTCCCCGTTTTTCGAAAGTTGGCTTTATACCACTTTGTTTTTATGAAAGACCTATGTTAGTAGCTGTTTTTGCTAACATAAAGAAATCTGAAGAGGATTTTTGCTTTTACAAGAAAAAGGCAAAAGTTGAAAACAGCCCTTATTTTGCAGTGGAGCTGTTGCAGAGGCAATGGGAACCTGGAGCAGCAAGAGTAGCGCCCCCAAGCCCCTTCCCCTGGAACTACACTCAGCATCGCAGCATCAAGATGCCATATGTCTGTGAGCATCTTTGCTTTATCTTAATTTATTTTGTGCATCTGTTAGCCAGATGTGTCCTAAGTCAATTGCCTCTTTCCTTTATGCTATTTTGGCTTATGAAAGTTTTCATAGGAACACTCTACTTTTGGATAGCTGGAGAAACCTGTAACTGATTCTTTGATGAGAAAGGACTAACTCAAAGTAGTTTTTTAAACTTATTTTACTCAAATAGATAACAAACATTAATACAATAATAAGATATGATAATTCAAAACACCAATTTATTTAGGTTAATCACTATCAGTTGTTTGTGGATACGAACTAGTGGATTTCACTGGTGCTGCTTGTTGATACACAGCCCTGGCAATTTTGAATTAGAGCAGTATTGACATGCTTTACAGCAACAACAGCAACAGCTTTTTACCCTTCCCGTTTTATCTGACCTCTTTAGGAGGAATAACGGGTTCATATGCTGATGAAAACAGAAAAGAGATGGTCCCATTCGAAACGAAAGAATATAGGGACATATTGTGCTGCATATTTCATTTTTAAAAAAGAGAAGGATTGAAAACTAAAGAAAGCAGTTATTAAACTACATTATTGAAGTTTTTTTCCCAATGCATTGAAATAACTTTATGTGGGTCTTCTAAAAAACAGTATTACATGTTACCATGGATTTAGACATTTAACTGGATTTAAAGTCATAATTAGAATGTTAACTAGAGTGTTAACTGGATTTACAGGTGCCTATAAAGACCTGAGATTTGGACAGGTATTTTCCCTTGGAATGATTTTTTTTTTTCTATTGGAGGTCACCTAACTTCCCTAGGTAACTAATTTTAAGGATTTACTATTTTTCAACTATATTCACAAATAAAACAGTTTAAATTTAGCTCAACACCAGAAATAAACAGATCATTAAAAAGAAAGCCGTCTTCATGTGGCAAAGGCAAGAAATATTTGCCCTTCATAAAAAAGCTTTCTTCTTTTCTCAAACTTGAAACCACTGTAACTTTTGTTTTAACAGTGTTGACATATTGAAGTTTTTTTCTAACTTAAAATGGTTTTGTTTTTCACCTATAAAATGGACCATTTAATTTTTAAGAATAAATTTCATTTTTAACATTCCAAATACAGGATAAATTGTTAATATATTGCATTAACATGATGCTTTGGAACTGGAAGGCTCCCAGTGTGCCTTACCACCTCAAATATACTAGAAAAACCTGCACCCACCTGAGAAATACAGTAGTGTCCTAAACAGAGCACATTATAGTTATTAAGTCTGTTATACAGAATAATAATTACTTATGTGATTTGTGAGAGAGCAAAGCTTTGAGCCCTTTTAAACCATTTCCTTTCTTCCTCCACCAAATTTTCTTCTAAAGTCAATTAGTACTTTTGCTTGACAAGGGATTAATGAGGGAAATTTCTTTCTAAAGGTCTTCTACAGGGTTGACCGTTAGCATAGCATTCTGTGTTTTTATTAACTTATTTAAAAAAATTAATGGTGTGTTTGCTGTGTAGTCAGGTGTAGGATTTTGATCAGCTGAGTAATACTGAAAAGGAAGGGTTTTACTAGAGCAAAGGTAAAGACAGTTAGGCAAGTTTTATCTTTATTGAACTTAAAATTTCCTGTGTAGTCTAACTTTTCTTTTAGAATAATGATGTTAACTGTCTTTATAAAATACATTACAGAGGCATTAAATCCATTACAAAAAGTTCAAACTTAGAGAAAATTTTCCCAAATTTCACCACTCAGAAATAATGGTTAACATTAACTAATTATAATTTCATATTTATTTGTGTGCATTATAATGAAAGAAGGCTAGACAAATAAAAGTTTTATAAAAATGAGATAATGGGATACATGCTGTTTAACAATAAAATTCATTAATTTTAATTTTACTGAATTTAGCAGAAGAAAATAAAATTGGTAAGCTATAGGAATTGCTAAGCTTGTTCTTCATCACAGAAATTATTAGTTCCTAAAAGATTTTCTTTTAAATTAAAGATTATTAGAGACATTGTATTATCATATTATCAAATTTTATGTCATTAATACAGTTTTGAAATTAATTTGATCAATTGGTTTAGTTTCAGTTGTATGTTCATACGCATTCAGTGCTATATTTCCTGAATTCCTTCATGTTTGGGAATGCCTGTATTCTAGAAGAACAACTTAGTGAGGTCTAAAATTCTTGGTTTATGTTTTATTTACCTCAGAAATTTGTAAACATTGTTGCTATATTGTTTTTTGGCATTGCACATTGTTTGGAGTATTCTGGGGCCAGCTTAATTTTTTGCTCGTTTTAAGTAACTCATTTTTGTTTTGCCTACCTCAGTGTCTCAAGAAATATTTCTAATCTTGAAAATTCAGTATAATTCAGGTTTTAAAAGAAAAGATTAATAATTTATACTGTATTAATTTTTCCTGTAATATGCTGTGCCTTTGTATTAGCAGATTCAGGTTTTCCTTAATGAAACAAAATTTTATTATATATTTAAATACTATTCCTGCTCCATATGAGTTCAGTATTTCAGGAAGGCTAAATAACTTTTGTTGAATCATCGTTGTCTGTTCCTCAGGCTAATCCCTCCTCCCCGCCAAGTCAATAATCTTTTCTGTAATTGCATTTATCTTTCTGTCATTTTCCTCTGCTTTTTTCTGACATTAGATAGTCTCAGTTTTACTTTTATGTCACTTACTTAGCTGACTTCCACTCAAATAACCTGTCTAATCATCTGATACTCCATATACCATCTGTAAAACATACCAACTGATACCTATCACCTGTGGCTGGTCACCCGTGGCCCATGTATTCTGTTTTCACTAACTGGGTTGTGAGCTTGTCAAGACTAAGTTGTGTTTCTTCCCAAACATGTTTTTGCCAGTTGTGGAAGTTATGATTACATTATTTATTAAACATTTAAAAAATTCAGTTGATATGATGTATAAAGAAGGGAGATGTTTCTATAAAACGTAATTTGAATGCTTTTGCAAATTTTGATGAAGGCAAATTCCTGAAAAAAATATTGCTATGAAATCTGGTGTGACTGAGGCAGCAGTAGAAGAATGAAAACAACTTAATAGGTTCCTTTAGGATTCTGCACTCAGTTTGCTTCACAGTTGTTTTGAAGTTTTTGTTTCTCATTGGAAATTATCAAAGATGAAAAAATTGAAGAGGAACTAATCTGTAGAACTATACTGGGGGAAAAAAAAATCCATGAACATACATCCAAATATAAGCAAATAAACATACATTTTTATGCTTGAAAGTAAAATGTTTAAATGTTTGTAGATGATAAATTATTTCTGCATTCCTGAAAAACATGGAATTAAATTGTTTGTGTTCTAAATGAATTTTCTTCTTTAGCTCAGTATTACATTTAGGAGATTCCTTTATATCGTTGGTTGTAGCTGGAGTTTTCATTGTTTTATAGAATTCCATTGACTCACTGTTTATCTTTTAGCTTCTTGTTCCCTCAGCAGTTTGTTTTCTCTATTCCATTCAGTTTTTTTAAGTCACAATTTATTGGTGCTAGTGTGGTCATGGCCATATTTCCTCCTTATTTGCTTTCCTGGAGACTATCAAATGGAGATATCAAAATGAGGATCTCTAATTGTTTATCTTGCTCTGCTGAGAACAGGTGGTGATAGAGAGGAACACCCACATTTGATGGCTTTTCTCAACTTTTTCCCAGAGTGAAACCTCCTCTCTAATCTGCCTTCCTCCCCCCTCCCCCCAGTGGAGATTAGGAAGGGCCTGGAGATTGTGTTTATAAGGATTCTGAGGATTTTATTCATTTACATTCTTTCTTTCCTTGGTGAAAATTTTGGACTGGCATGATGGGAACAAGGTTAGGAATAGACTGAATTATATCAGAATCAAAGTCTGTGTCCTGAACTTTGTCTTGTTTGGTATTTTATTGTTGCTGGTGCCTTTGTTGAGTCCCTCATTTTTAAATGAATAATGAACTTTGTTAAGTTTTGAGAGGAGATTCTCAGTCCAGTTTTATTTTGCCATCTTCCGTAGGATATTTTCCCCTAAGTATTTCCTATTACCTGATATCCCTGATTATCTTTGTTGCTCTTATATATCTAAAGTTCATATGTTATTTATATAATGAAAACTTTAATATTAACTTACCAGAGTGTTACTGTGAATCTTATTAGCCATAGCTCAGAAGAATTACCATATATAATCTTTTAATTAAGAAAATTTCTTTAAAAATTCCAAAGGACAGTTTTGACTATATCTATTAATCTTCATTTGGGATCCATGTTCCATATAAATGTTTTATAATAGAATTCATAATAATAATGATCTGTTGCTTGCTGTGTGCCTGGGAATATGCTTTGAAATTTATATGCTTCATTTTATTTAATTCTCTTATAAACTCCAAGAAACAGGCCCTAATGTAAAGATTGGGAAACTGAAGTTTAGAGAGAAGAGAGAAATAAGTGTCCCAGGGTCATACATGCCTTTAAATCTGGGTCTGGCCCCTTAGACTGAGCTCCTAATGACTGTGCTGTACACTTCCTCCAGCTTTAATTTTGGTAGTTATCTGGCTTTCTTAATACACTAGACTTTTCAAAACCCTGGGCAAAGAGCAAGTAAGTTTGATTCTTAAAGAAGTCAAGTAGTAAAATGAAAGTGTTTTAGGGCTAAGAAATTCCATCATTACTTTGGATATTTTTCATGGGATGTTAAGTAGTAAATGGCCCAGATCTTGCCTGCATTGGTGCATGTACAGTAGTTTGCTATGATATTTAGTCACTTTCCTTGGTTGGAGAGGCTACGCTCTGAACCTGATCTTGGCTTTACGGTTTCTTAGCCCAGTGGAGAATGTGTAAGAGTCCTCTAAGTTTTTTCTTCTGCTATGTGTCCTCTTCCTTATCTCTGCTTCAATTATCTAACCTTGCTATTCTCTAAATTTTGGGTCTCTCAGTCAATTCAATGTGTAGGCCAAGGCAGATATTTTCTCTCTGAGCAAATCGGTTATTTCCTTCTTTCTACTTCTAGAGTAGTGACCCTCAGACTGGTGCTTTCTTGTGCTATACTGACTTTGCTGAAAAATGTATGAAGTAACAAATGTGCCCTAACATCCCCAATTTTTCTTACTACTTTTCCTATTTTCATTGCATCATTGGGACCTGCATCTTAAGGTACAGGAAATAGTCAAATGTTTCATGGTTGCACAGTAAGAGTCACCATTATCCTTGACTGGATGGTAAGGTGCCAACCTAGTGCTGCCCTGCATATAGTATTTATCCAGTTCCACATTTTAGGCCCATTATTAAGCAGCCCCCTACTTTTAAATATGTAATTTAGTAATACTCAAGATTTTCAATTCAAGTGATAAAAACAACTCTGAAAAATTTAAGCAAAAAAGATTTTATTAGAGAATACTCTGTAGCTCACAGAATCTATAGAAGGGCTTGATTTACATTCCACCGAACCGATCTCATGAAGACACTACTGCTGATGTAACCCTCAAGATATCAATATTGTCTCTGAAGACTGGATCTAGCTACTGTCCCTATTGCTCCCATTGCTGGAATAAATTCTGCATGTCACTATATATCGTTTGAGAATCTGGGGTGATTACATTTGGGACGCAAAATTTCCAGCATGTTACCTTTAAAAAGGGGTCTATTCTCTTTAGATGTATTCTGAAAAATGGGAACTTCAAGTCTTCACCTACAAGGTGTCATAAGCAGGGGAGCTTTAGCTTGAAACAGAGGAAGAGGTATCTACAGGAGAATCACTTCACTCTTAGGGAAATCTGTAAATACAGTTAAGAGTTAATATTCTTTTATTTTTACCCACTCACAAGTTACCAATATAAATTTAGCCTTTCTTTTTTCTATTATCCATTTATAGGCTAACTTTCTTTCAATAATCATTTCCTCTTATTTCCATTTATCATTAGTTTTTAACCAGATCTTCTTCCTAGGGTAGTATTATCAGGTTCAGCAAGAAGACTTCCTTATAGCCGGCCAGCAGCATGAGTCTGGTCAGTGTTTTCCCCTTCATCCATTCCCAGTCATGTGGAGTAGTGTTGGGTAAGTAAAAACTTACAGGACTGTCTTGTCTACTAGGTAGGAAAGAGGTATTAATTGTTAATCCCAGCTTAGACATGAGAGGAGAAAAACAACTTATTCCATCATTCCTTTAGGAATTCCAACAGTAATATTTAGAGATACTGTAACTGTGTGATGTTTAGTAAGTAATCCTTACTTTGGAACTTGGAAACATAATTTAGGTCTTGGCACTACAAGATCAAGCAAAGAAAAAGAAAAATTTTTAGAAATAAGTAAGATGTTTAACTAAGTTCTAATGCCTTCCCTATTTCTTCTTCCCTATCTATCAGTAGTGATAATATTTCAACAATCTATTGAGTAGTGATTCCACTTTCATGTGTATCAACAAACATTCATTTGATCTTGTAAGTCATTTCTTCAGTGTCTTACCCCTCCCCAAATCAGTAAGCAAGTACTTGTAAGCACATGCTTTTTTTCTGAATTGTGGTAAACACACATACACACACACACACAACAGGAGCTCTGTTCTCTTAACAAAATTTTAAGTATACAGTACAGTATTTTTAACTATGACAACAGTGTTGTAGAGCAGATCTCTAAAATGTTTTCATCTTACATAACTGCAACTTTATACCCATTGAGGAACAAGTTCTCATTTTCCCCTTCTCTCAGCCCCTGGCAACCACCAATTTACTTTCTGTTTCTATGAGTTTAAGTATTTAATATACCTCACATAAATGGAATCAGGCAGTATTTATTTATGTGACTGGCTTATTTGACTTGGTATAATGTTCTCAAGGCTCATCCATTTTGTTGCATGTGATAGGCTTTTTTTTTATGGCCAAATTACATTCCATTGTATGTATATATGACATTTTATTTATCTTCTTATGGAGGTTGAGAAGTCCCACAGTCTGCTGTATGCAAGCTGGAGACCCAGAAAAGCCAGTGGTATAATTCCATTCTGAGTTTGAAGGTCCTGAGAACCAGGAGCTCTGATGGTGTAAGCCCCAGTCTAAGGGAAGATGTTTTAGCTCAGTCAGACAGAGAGAGGAAATCTGACCTTCCTCTGCCTTTTTGGTCTATGCAGTGTCTCATTGGATTGGATGATGTCCATTCACAGTGGCAAGGGCAATCTGCTTTACTTAGTCCACCAATTCAAATACTAATCTCTTTCAGAAAAACCCTAGAGACACATGCAGATATAGTATTTAACCAGATATCTGGGTATCCCTTAGTCCAGTCAAGTTGACACATAAAGTTAACTATCACATCCACTGATCTGTTGATAGATATTTAAGTTCTATACCAGAATTAACAGTTATTTATGCCTTACCATTACTATATTACAGTATTCTGTATTGGTCTGTATATTCACCTTTGCCAATGAGATTTTTACCTTTGTATGCTTTCATGTTGTGTTTAGTGTCCTTTCATTTCAACTTGAGGGATCACTTTAGCATTTCTTGTCAGACAGGTCTAATAGTGATATACTCCCTCAGCTTTTGTTTATCTGTGAAAGTTATTATTTCCCCCTCATTTTTGTAAGCTAGTTTTACCAGATATAATATTCCTGGTTGGTAGTGTTTTTTCTTTCAGCCCTTGGAATATACCATTCCACTCCCTTCCAGTGTTCAAGGTTTTTGCTGAGAAATCCTCAGGTAGTCTTATGGGGGTTCCTTTGTATGTGACAAGTTGCTATTCTCTTGCTACTTTCAGAATTCTCTTTGTCTTTTAATTTTGATACTTTGATTATAACATGTCTTGGTGTGGATTTCTTTAGATTTATCATAATTGGAAACTTTTGGGTTTCTTGACTCTAGATGTCTATTTCCCTCCCCAAATATGGGAAGTTTTCAAGCATTTTTTCTTGAAATAAGCTTTCTGTCCCTTTTCTCTCTCTGGAACTTCCATAATGTGTATACTTATCCATTTATTGATATCCCATAAAACCTTTAAGCTTTCTTCATTCTTTTTCATTCTTTCATATTGGTGCTTCTCTGACTGAATAATTTCAGATGACCTGTTTTTGACTTCATTCAGTCTTCTGCTTGATCAAGTCTGCTGTTGAATCCCTCTAGTGAATTTTTCAGTTCAGTTATTTTTCAGCTCCAACATTTCTGGGTTTTATTTTATTTTTATATTTTCTGTCTCATTGATGAAATACTATTTTGTTTACACATCATTTTCCTGAGCTCATTGACATTTTTATAATGGTTATTTTAAATTCTTTTTCAGGTAATTCTTATACTTCTGTTTATTAGGGTTGGTATCTGGAGATTTATTTTTTGTTTCTTTGGGCTTTGTTTCCTTGTTTTTTTGTGTGTTCCTTGACACTTTGTATTGGTATCTATATATTTGAAATATAAGCCAACTCTCCCAACTTTATGGATTGACATCATACAGAGGAAGATATTTACCAATAAACCCAGCTAGAGACTCTGGGGGCTTCTTAAACCTTTTCTGTATGTGTATCTCCTCTAGCCTAATCAGAGAAATTAACAGTTTCTTTTTTCAGGAGTTCATAATCTCTTGCTACCTCTGGTGTCTGCTGCTGGAGCAGCAGCACATTGCTCAACTTTTTTTTTTTCCCCCAGCATCCAGGTGTCTAGAATATGCCGGGGCTTGTCAGTACTTTGTGACAGGTGAGACTGAAACCATTCCCTTGGGCAGCGACCCCCCCAAAAGTCTGAATGTTAGATGTATGTTTCAGTCTTTTCTTTCTCTCCATAAAGAGAAGTTGGGAGCTGTGAGTTTTCCCAATTGTGTCCTGCTGAACTGGGGACTGGGCTCTAGTGGTGAATGCATAGTAGTCCAAATTGTAACCTTTCACTTGTTCGCAGTTGCCATCAGGCATCTAGAGTATGCTAGGTTCTATCAGTGTTCCAAGAGAGGTGATAAAGAAATTAGTCTTTTGAGCAGTGCCCCGAATAGCTGAAATGTTTGATGGATACTCCAGCTCTTTCCCTTCCCAGGGAGAAGTTGGGATTTGGGCATTTTCACCTGCTGCACTGTTCTACACTGAGCCAGTGGGAGGGCCTATGACCAATAAATGTGCACTAGTCCAAACCATCACCTTTATTCTAGTGGTTCCCAACCTGAGGCCCTTTCCAGTTAGCACTCCCATTTAGGCAAGACAAGAACCAGTCTCTTAGGCAGCCACCAGAAAAGTCAGAATGTTGGATGTTTGGTGCAATCCTGTCCTTCTCTCTCCAGGGAGAAACTGGGAGCTAAGTGGTTCCCTCCTGATCATGTAGTGCCATGCCAGGTGAGGGGGATTATGGCAAGAGGATTCTGCAAATTTTTCTGCTGGCTTCATTGTGATTGAGTTTGTGCTTGCCTCGGGTGTAGGACTCTCTCAACTGGTCTCTGGATTTCTCACGAAGGGAATTGGTCCATGTATTGTTGAATCAATGTGTCCATGGAGGAAAGGAGGACTTGCGGCCTTCTGTTCTATCATTTTGCTGATGCTGTCCCTCTAGTGAGCACACATTTTAATGTACCTTCTGATTACCATTCAGTTCACTGATTTGTACGTGGTAAACTATATGATAAGTTCATTGTAAGTTATGCATCTTAGCCCACTATTATACTGCACAGGCAGTAAATGTGTCCTTCATTAGTAACATATGTGGGGCGGGGGTGGCAAACTGAAATCACATATTTTTTCTCTAGACCTCTAACAGTGTTAGAGGCATTTGCTTCAATGACCTGGTATGTATATCCACATCTAGAATGAATATCTGTCCTGGTCAAAACTCATCAGTATATACCTGGAGTCATGAATAATAATCCATTTGCCAGCTATGGGCTGGCCTGGATCCTCTCAATAAGCAGCAGCCCATAGTCATTTTTAATTTCTAATGCTACTATTAAAAAACAGAAAAAAATTTTAATCACTTTGTGAGCTTCTAAGCTCATAGTAGGATACATCTATTTTTTGTTCATTGATTGAATGTCTCCACGACAACTGATTTTATGTACCTGAGAAACTACTTTCAAAGAGAAAATGGGGTATCTACTTGTTAGTTCCAGTACCCTTTTGAATTGAGGAGATTTTTTTTAAAAAAGGGAATCAACTTAGTCTACTTTCATCTGTTTCCTTTAGAAGTACATAAAATTTTTCATAACAAAGACTCCCACACTGAGGTTTCTCTTATCTTCTAGCCATCCAAAACCTACTTCCTGGACTAAATTGCCAATCTATTGGGTTTTGCCTAAAATTTAGTATGAATCCTATACTATGTTACTTTTATTGTATAGCTCCCCAAGGAATACCCCTTTTAATTCTGCCCATTGAGTGGAATTGTATTTGTCTTTTTTCAGTCAAAATGAAATGATCAGCTAGTTGTAATGCAGCTGACTTCCAGACTGAGTTTTGGCTCTCTACCCTTGAGCTACAATCTATGAACCATGCTACTCAGGAGGCAGCCTTAGGTAGTATTCTAGTCCAAATTCCATGACTGCTGGGTGGCACTCATGGGTTTTTGCCAAAGGCTTTAGCCAACTTGAGTTTTCTAGTTGCTTATATTTCTACTGTCATTTGAGCATCCAGTTAGAGTGGGTCAATGGCCATTTGAAGCTTCAAGAGAGAGCCTGACGCTGTTTAAAGCATTATTCAAATTCAGCCTTTTCTGTTATTATTGTGTGAATAGAAGCCAATAAAATTTATAGATGTGATATCTTCAGAAACCAAGCAATCTTTATGGCTCTTGTTTCAGTTTTGGAGCTAGAGAGACAATAACTCATTGTGATTGGTTGAGGAATGCTGCTAGTAGGTCTGGCCCATATAATTACTCAGAATTTTATCATTTATGCTGGACCCTGTATTTTAGCTGGGTTAATTAGCTACTCCCTGGTGGTTATATAATTAACCAGCATTTGGAATTCATGCTTAGCTTGATTTTTAGATTTAGATATCAACATTATATTATTGACTTAATGAATAAGAGTACTTTTCGATTGAATTAAATCAACATCTTTTCTCACTAGGTTGTGGCAACAAGCAGGATAATTTAAATATCCCCATAGGTGCACAGTAAATGTGTATTGGAGTCTGTTTCACATGAATACAAATTTGATTTTGACTTCCTTTCAGAATAGGAATCTAAAAGGAAGCATTAGTCAGATTGATCACAGAATACCAACTACCCTTAGCTTGTGGCACATCTTGAATTGTTAACACCGTATCAGGAATGGCTGATGCTATCGAAGGCTCCTCTTTATTAAGTCGTCTGGAGTCTAGAGTTAACCTCCAGGATCCATCAGCTTTTCTCACATGCTATACTGGACTATTAAACAAGGAATGTGTAGACACTAATTCACTTGCATCTACCATATGTATAATAAAATTTCTTGATGCTTCTTTCTTTTCCCCCATCTCTTCCCAGGTGTTATCTTGTTTTATATTAAGCCCTTGAGTGGGTTTAGGTAGTTCCAAAGTCCCGCATCTAACACACCCAATTAAACGATAATGAAGAGCAGATTTTTATGATATCCTTGTTCCCAGTGGCTTGGATAAGGCAAGAGTTCCTCATTCATACATTATATCCTTTCTGGTAAATACATTCTGGTAGGGGTGATGAAATAGCCCTTCATAACTTTCATTCATACATTCCTACTATGAACCACACTTTTATTTTTGAATATTTTACCTTATCCCACTAACTTAATTATATTGCCCTTTACCCTTTCATTAGCAGGTTGTATAAATTTACACCAGTGTCTAGAAATTTCAATAAAATTTCTTTACCACCCTGGATGGTTTTCTTGTATGCCAACGAAAATGGCCTTTGTTTCCTTGCTGGGACATTGTACTAACAGTCTCTGGTCATCTTGTCATTCAGAGTAATCTTTCTAAACTCTCACTGTTTTAAACTGAACTGCTTTGGAAGAAACTGTAGATCCTCTTTTTATGTCATTATTAGATTTATAAAATTCATCAAGGCTGGGATAAATGGAGGAGTTGGTAAAGCAACCAGATCACATAATCTCATAAGTGATCCATTAAAATTTTCATAGTTACTCCATCTGTCTCCTTGTCCATACCCCGTGAACACTTCTACTCAGCTTAAATGTCTTGAGCTTTTTTTTCATCCATTTTATTATTTTTCCTTTCTTCTGAATAATCCTCATCTTTTCCATTGTTCAATCCTACTTATAAGAAATGAGCCAAGAGGTCAGTGGCAGCTTCTCTTACATAATCCAACTCATCTGTTATTATAGTAACATAAGGAACCTAAGTATTTGGGAGCCCTTTAATCATGACGTTGAGAAATGGAATATTTCCTGTCATATCAGTAAACGAAGGATGCCGCACCCATCAGTGATTGCAGCCCTCCAACGTGAGCCAGTGAGCCTCAGGAAACTCAGGAAGGAAAGAATACCCGCCATCTAGCAGCCATCAGACTGCAGCCACTTCCTCTGGTGAGCCCTGAGGAAACTCAGGATGTGAAAACACAGGATACTGGCCCCAGAGAGCTGAGGTGCATGTCAAAGGAATGATTTCAGTGAGCCTAGACTCTTGCATCTTCCCATACATAGAAAAGTGCTAAAAATTCCTTAACTTGGGATGTCTGGTTTTCTTTAATTAACAGTAATCTTTTGATGTTCCTACTACCTGCCCTTTGTTGCAAAACTCCTATATATCCTGACTCCCCTCCTTGCTTCCTCGGAGCAGTTCTCTTAGGGTTACTTGAGATGCTGCCTTCTGAGCTTGAAGTCCTAAAAATTCCTGCCAAATAAAACATAACTCTCAACTTTTAGGTTGTGAATAATTTTTTAAGTCCACAACATCAATCACCGCTCGAGTCAAAGGTATAAAATTAAGGGATACTTTAGGATCATCATGTAACCAATCCAAAATTGCTGATACTTCCAACATTTCAGAAGCTTCAGAAGAATTATTTCATTTGGTATCTAAGAGTATTTCATTTAGTATCTAATTTCCCCTCTATAGGTATATATCATGTACCTTACATTTCTTCCAGCTCTACAGATTTGGAGTTTGACCCTCCAGCCACATTTCTGTAAAAGTTGCAACTATTTCAGGATCCTGAATAAGACCAAACATACTCTTCCAGTCAGCAGTACCTAATACAAGGAAATAGCTCCTTGGATCTGAATATGTAAAATCCATTTTAGCATAACCTTCCCAGGAAGTGTCTGTATCACTCCACAAATAACTTTCTGTAATTTGTTTGTCTTTCATTTCCTCCCCTTGCAACCCGTATAGTCTTTTTTAGTGATTCTTATTTAGACTGAGGCACATTATAATCAAAAGAAAAATTTACATGATTCCCTTTTGGCTTGCTGTCTCTTCTGTTTCAGGTCACAAGCAATAATTTGGTGCATTTGGCAGTCTTAGTTGTTTCTGCTTCCTTCACTTTTTCAAAGTAGCCAAAAATCACAAAATTCTTGGCTGACTTCCCGTCTACCTGAATTTCCTTCTTAATTCATGTAACTGTTTCCCTTGGTTTAGTATCTACAACCCCCAAGTTCTACTGATATGCTTTTCCTTCCATCAGTGGTCACAGCATTTGCATGATCTCAAACCAGAAGTGGCCCGGAAGTCAGCCTTTGTCAAAGGTTCACAGCTCTCTTTCCTCATTTTTCTTTTCCCCAAAGTCTTAGCCGTTATTTAAATTATTGAGTCAAGGGTCACTTAAATACTCCATTCAATGTACCATTGCATCAATTACAGAACGTTGGAGAGCTGAAAGGACTCCACAGGGTATATTCGTATGTGACTTCAATAAAGGTGAAGGCGTAAGTATAGCAGGAGAATGAAAACATAGGTAAACATCAGAGAGGTATGAGATTTCTAGGCACAGCCCCCATGGTCCTTTCTGTTTTGCAGCATGTGCTTTGTCTTTGGATTATGACTCACCAAATTATGTGTGAGATACCTTTGTCTCAGGGCAGCCAAGCACAAGTTTCCTGAGGAATCTTTTATAAACTTTCGGTCAATAGCTAAAATAAGGCTATATAACTGGTTAAACCAGATGCAAACCGTCATTCTACATTCTCAATAAATAACGTAGACAACTTGTTATTGGGTGCCTCTAGGTAAATTTTGGAATTCAGACTGCACATTATAAATCCCTAGGTAGTACATTTTATTCCCATTCCGGCCAAGGGTCAGTATTATGACTCCAGGTATCCCTGCAGACAAGCGCAGAGCTCTACAGTTGCTCAGATCAGCTCTAAGTTCATTGTATTCTCTATACAGTATTCCTTTCCTGTATAAATTTTAGTTTTCCATGGAGTTGATATTTGATTCTTTTTTCATTTAGTCAGTTTCCTATTACATCATTGCTTTAGTTTGTTTCTGATTGCCTCATAACCTGTCTTCCTCTCTTTCCCTCCTGTTTGCCTTTGAAGGCAAAGGTATTCTTTTTTATAAATTTAATCCACCCATCATTATTTTCTATCTCTCCCTCTATTTCTCTCTCATTCATTCAACAATTAAGTATTGAGTATCTACAATGTGCTAGACGTTCTGTTTACCCTCAACAGGCTCAAAGTCTGTTTAGAAAGATAATCATGAAAACAGATAAATGAGATTGAATGTTGTCAGTGATGCAAGAGAAGTGTGTCCTGGGTATAGTGGAGAACAAAAAAGAGGATTTTCAATTCTATCTGTTAGTTCAAGTAATGTTTTAAATAGGAATTTATCCTTGAGAGGTAAGTTGGAGTGAAGGATGAATAGCTACACTATAAACAGGTACACTATGCCATTTAGTAAATAGGAAGCCATTGAAAGATTTTAGTTGGAAAATAAAGTGATCAGACTTAGCAAGATCATTCTTGTGATAGTTGGATAATGAATGGATTGGAGTTAGGCAAGACTGGAAGCGGAAGTTTTAGTCCAGGCCTTTACTGCTGCATCTTTGATATACTCAGTGCTCACCCTCCATTAAATTGCACCAGTAAAATCACCTGTATTTTCTTTGCTGCAAACTCAATGATCTCTTTTCAGTATTCATCCTCTCTGATACATTTGATACTGTTTGCTTTTCTCTCCCTTTTGAAACTGCCTTCTGCCAACTGATGGGACATCAGAAAAAGGTACTTTCTCTGTACCTGGAGAGTTGGAGGCAGAAATAATGATCAAGCATTCCTCTGCTTTCTCCATTCCAGGGCAATATGGCCTTCTTGATGCTGAATTTGGTTCATATCCAGGAGAGCCTGATATTGAAAATATTCTTTTAAACAGAAGTACAATGACTATAAATATAGTTTCCTTCTTGAAGGTGGTGTAAAAACAGGGAACATAGCCGAAAATGTTTCTGTTTTCTCAGTTTTAGTAGCAGTGCACTTGAAGAGGGTAAGGCAAACAGTACTAAGTTGTGTTTATTGCGTGTCCATAGATTTCAATATTCTTGGTTAAATAAACCTGGAAAGTGCATGTGTAGATTTTGCGGTGCATTTCTTGGTGGGGGCAGGGGAATTATGGTAGCAGGGGTGTGGGGTTGCTTCTAGCCAATCTATAACTCTTCTGAAGTGCTGAACTGTCTCTTTATTGTAACGTCTCTTCTTATTGACACATCTAGTGTTGTTTCCTTGGTTTTCCTTGCAGACTACGACCAAGTGATGCTCTAAGACATGTTCTTCTGACACAGAAGGCCTGATCTCTCAATACTCCTCCTTTGTTGCACTTCACTATCTCTTTATACCCATATAGAATACTCCAATGATATACTTCATTTATTTTTAATAAGAACAGCTTTTCTACTTTATTTTGGAATAATGAAGCCAGACTGAGAAGACCTGATGAAGGCAGAGCCAGAATATTAGTCTCCCATTCTGATCCTCTGCCCAATTAATCCCTAAAACTTTTGAATGATGCCAATTGACAGTTTGACTCTTGTGTGGATGCCAAGCAGTTCACCCTTTTCGGGTCCTTTCCTTAACATCAGGGGCAATGGTTAAGTAGGTCTCAAAGATCCCCTCTGCTGGAATCCAGGCATTAAAAATTTTTTTTTATTTTATTTATTTTATTTTTGCCTGCGTTGGGTCTTCGTTGCTGCACATGGGCTTTCTCTAGTTGTGGCGAGTCTCTAGTTGTGGTGAGTGGGGGCTACTCTTTGTTGCGGTGCGTGGGCTTCTCATTGCAATGGCTTCACGTTGCAGAGCACAGGCTCTAGGCTTGTGGGCTTCAGTAGTTGTGGCGTGTGGGCTCAGTAGCTGTCGCTCGCAAGCGCCAGAGCACAGGCTCAGTAGTTGTGGTGCACAGGCCTAGCTGCTCCATGGCATGTGGGATTTTCCTGGACCAGGGCTCAAACCCGTGTCCCCAGAATTGGCAGGTGGATTCTTAACCACTGCGCCACCAGGGAAGCCCCGAATCCAGGCATTTTGTTTAGCAATGGTAAGCAGAGAACCAGTGAAACAAACAAAGGAGGTAATTGAGAAAAACATTTATAATATGTTGGTAAACTTGAAAGTAACATTACCTGTCCTTTCATAAAGGGAAGTGATAACAACCTGCTGGGTGGAACCAAGAGTTGACCTTCTCATGAGATCCTTGGTGTTATTAAGCTACCTTCACTCTGCAGGGACGTATTCAACATCTGTCATATGTTGAAGGCTTTGAAAATTGTGCACATCTAAAAAGAAAAGTTCTCAGTTTTTCTCTTTAGAATAAATGATGGTGATGATCGTTTCTCAGACAACACATGCATTTATGTGCATTGACAAGGGAAGATAGGGTACTTGAAATAATGGTAATGTGCATTCAGAAATTAACCACATATTCAAAAATATTTTAAAGACAGCTGTATAGAAAACATATGAAACTGTTTGCCCCAAACACTAAAATCTAGTCATACTTAAGGGGTTCCACTGCTTGAAGAAATATTAGGATTTGGAGCTAATATTTGGGAGGTTCCTAAAGGAATATTATAACAATTTGATTGCAATAAAATGAATGTTTTCACATCATGGAAGGAAACTACGTGAACAGAATTTATGGAAACAATCTGAACAGTTAGAATTAGAAAGTACTGGGCCCTATGTTGCTGAAGAATTTTTGCTAAAATAAGCTTACAGTAGTTCATTGAAGACAGTTAATATTATGAAAAAAAATACAAGTAAAGCAATAAAATATAAAGTGAAAATATGCTTAATAGTATAAGGGCCTCTGTTGTTTTGGAAATAATATACCTTTTAAAGCCAGGAATTCAAGTTTCTATTGTCACTTAGTAGTAATGAGGCCTTGGAGAATTCTCAGACCTCAATTATTATAATTGTAAAATGTGTTATAACAATTACTTTATTAAGTTTCTGTAAGAATTGCTTGAAATTTAATGTATGTCAAAGCATTTTTGTAAACTGTAAAGCACTATGTCAGTGCACTTTAATGCTTTTACATTTATCATTATGAATGGCACATATTTACTATGTGCAGTTGTGCACATATTTACATTATACAAATGTGCACAATTGGATCAAGACCTATTCAGTTGCAAGTGAGAGAAACCTGCCTTAAACTGATTTAGACTAAAAAAAGATATAGTGATAATTTTATATGTAGCTGATCTAGGTTCTCAAATAGTGGAAAGGAGAATATATTAACGTAAGGCAGAAGTCACAGAATGGTGACATCAGAAGTCTTTTTATAAGACCAATAAAATGGACAAACCTCTGGTGTGAGTAAGCAGAGGAAAAAGACAAGAAACAAATTGTCAACATCAGTTGTGAGAAAAGTACAACATTAGAGGTGTTGAAGAAATCAGGAAGGTAAATGACTGGATATTATTGGTAACATATCAATAAACTTGAAAATGTATATAAAATAAAAAATCCTTAGAAAAATATAATTTATCAAAAATTATTCAGGAAGAAAGAGAAACCTGGACAGTCTAAGCCATTAAAGAAATAGAATAAGTGATCAAAAATTTCTCACAAAATTGGCATTTCTTGTGAGTTTCTAGGCCTAACTGGTTTTACTAGTGACTTCTGTCATTTAAGATGACAAAAAAAATTGGGAATACTCCCTAACTTGTATAACAAGACTAGTATAACTTGATACCCAAATCTGATAAGGACAGTATTAAAGGCCAGTCTCATTTGTGAACATAGATGAAAAACTTATAAACAAAATATTAGCAAAAAGAATCTCAATCTTTAAAAAAAAGGGTAATATATGATAAGAGTTGGATTTCTTCCAGGATTTTAATCTTAGTTTAACTTTAGACAATCAATTAATGAAATTCCCAATGTTATTGGATTATAGTCCTGTCAATAGTTGCAGAAAATGTATTTGATAAAAGTAAGCAAACTAGAGCAGATATTTGGTATCTACAGTGAATTTACAATAAATAATATACTTAATGTTGAAAATGTTGAACTCTTTCTGTAAGATTGGTTCATCTCTTACCACATCTAGACAACATTGTGTTTGAAGTGGTAGCCAGTTAAATAGAGAAAGAAAAAAAAAGATTAGAAAAGAAGAAACAAAACTGACATCATTTGTAGTGAAGATTATTTAAATAGAAAATCAGAGGCTCCACAAACAAATTATTGTAATCAATGTGTTTAACAAAATTTTGGATTTAAAGTAAATTATTAAAAAATCAATTTGACTTCTATATGCCAGTAAGAAATAAAAAATAAAATAAAAATATGTCATTCTAATACCATAAAAACTATCATATATCTAAAAACAAATTTATAAAACGGTATGCAGGGCCAACAATGTAGAAACTATAAAACATAACAGAGACGTTAGAAAGACCTGTGTAGAGCTGTATACCATGAACATGGATTTGAAAACAATGGTAATTTGGAGCTTGAATATAATTCCGGTGAAAATCTCAGTAGGGTGTTTTGTTCTGTTTTGTTTTCAGTAGAACTTGGAATATAGATTAAGATGCACATAGCAACAAAGGGCCAAGAATGGTGAAGACATATATGAAGATGTAAATGGTGAAAGTACTTTTCCCACAAGATGTCATTTTTTGTAATAAATTGCAATAAATAAGACAGAGGTAGATAAATCGACCAACAGAGCATCATAGAGAATGCAGAAAAAAACCCCACACGTATGGATCCTTGATATATGATAGAAGTAGCCTGACAGATAAATGAGGAAGGACAAATTTTTCAGTAAACAGTTTTGGGTCACTTGTGTATGTATGTATGTATTGATAACGTATGTGTATATTATATGTGTATGTACCTATCCTATTATCTACCTATTCTCAGCATCTGTTCCTCTTTTCATCTATTCATACTTCAATATTTCTCAAAAGATTTGAGGTAAGTAAACTGAAATTCATGAAAGAGGAAAAAAATCATTGAAAGGATGAGTAGTCATTTTTATGTATAAATTGTTGTTGCTTCTGTCGGAAAAGTCCAAGGGTAACAAAATCAGAAAAGGGTTTCCTGTGGATGTGAAACGGCATAATTCAGGACAGACAGTGTTTCCTTTGCATGACCATCCAGCATAAGGGTTTGTAGCTTCTTAGAAATAAACTTTGGATAATACCTTTTTTTTTTTTTTTTTTTTTTGCGGTATGCGGGCCTCTCACTGTTGTGGTCTCTCGGGCCCAGCTGCTCCGCGGCATGTGGGATCTTCCCGGACCGGGGCACGAACCCATGTCCCCTGCATTGGCAGGCGTACTCTCAACCACTGCACCACCAGGGAAGCCCTGGACAATACCTTTTAAACGGGTCAGAATTTAAGATTGAGAGATGATTCCATTTTACAGAAAAAAGGACTAATTGACATTAGGATCTTGTTTCCTGATTATTTGGCTTTGTGCTTTTCTGGCAGAATTGAATTGATACCATGAGATTATTGTGACCCTTGCCAAGTCCAGTAAACTGAATGTTTTTTTAAATTTTTATTTATTTTTTTGGCTGTGTTGGGTCTTTGTTGCTGCACGCAGGCTTTCTCTAGTTGTGGCAAGCAGGGGCTACTCGTCATTGCGGTGCACGGGCTTCTAATTGCAGTGACTTTTTTGTTGCGGAGCATGGGCTCTAGGCCTGCAGGCTTCAGTAGTTGTGACATGTGGGCTCAGTAGTTGTGGCTCGTGGGCTCTAGAGCACACTCTCAGTAGTTGTGGCTCACGGGCTTAGTTGCTTCACAGCATGTGGGATCTTCCTGGACCAGGGCTTGAACCCGTGTCCTCTGCATTGGCAGGGGGAGTCAACTACTGCGACACCAGGGAAGCCCAAACTGAATTGTTTTGATTTGTGGTTCATGTGCTGAGGATTTTAGCTTCATAATCATTAACCTATGTGGGTCAGGTACGCTATTATATGAGAGTATATGTTATCCATAGCATGTTAGGTATATATTGACTGTATTAGTGCATATTATGCTATTTATTATAAATTAGTGTGTTTATAGTCCATTAGCATTTTGTTCTATTTGAGGCTCAAAATTTCTACAAACTGTGATTATTTTAAAGTATAACATTTATTTTTGCTTTAAAGATGATTAGAAATTAGCAAGCTGTTCTTTAGCAGCGAACCATAACCCACATCAGAGGGAACACACACGCAGAGATACATATTTAAATATGTACATATATAACCTGATAAGGGAAGCTATTTCAAAGACCTTTCAATAAAACCTCTTAAATTAGATAACTGTATAGTACTGTTTTGTAGACAAGAGGAGACCATGGTGCTGGGAATATGTAAAGTTCCGTTTGTAGAAACCTTCCAAGAATGAATGATGCCTCAATGTTAGTTTAATCTATCATTAACAAACTTAAAAATACTCAAAGACTTTAACATCTGAAAGAAAATATTGGATTGTACAGGTGAAAATACTAGATCGTATAGGTAACAACACCTTAAAATAAGTGTGAACTGAACAGACTATGGCAGATGATATCACAATATCTCTCCAATTTAGTATTTTATGAGAAAATAATTATACTGACTGAGAGTAACATATAGTACTATTAAAAACTTAAGAACAAAATCTTTCAAACAGAAAATTATGGCAGATACAAGGAATTTAAGGAAAGGTCTTACACATACAAAGATAGTTCTCAGAATGGATTTTTGGAGCCTGGAACTTACACATTGTTTACAGCAAAAGTTTGAGAAATCTTCCTAGGAGTAGCCAACAGACAGTACTAGTCAAGTAATCAAAACCATATATAGTATTTGGGGTGGGGATTCCATTGCAAACTCACAACCTGAACCAGATCCACAAACTTGATAGTCTTCAGGAAGTATTTGTTGAATAAATGAAAAGGAGGTAGGTGATAATAGTAAGGTGGTTGTTAAGATAGATAATTGATAGCAATAAATTCATGCGAAAGAATTTAGTTAGTACCCAAATAAAAGGGTGGGGCACAGGACCAGAGTGGATGGCAGCAGGAGAAACGTGATCACAATGTTAGCAACTAGTCAGTGACAAGGGTCTCACAGCTGGGGCATGGGCCAGATGCTGGCTTGAAACTGGTCCGGGATTTAGGTTCTTCAAGGATCTGGAGGACCAAAACAAGATCTCAGCCTAAGAGGACAGATCCGCTGGTGCAGTTTTCAAGGCAGGTATCCCAGGGAAAAAGCAAGGTTGAATTGATGCAGAATCGCTTGAGATCTGAAATGGGACACATTTGGCCCTAGAGCCTGAGTTAGGTTTGAACTTTTAGGAGAGTTTCTGGTTGCAAGGGGGAATAGTTATAGCAGGTAGATTCAATTAATAATTATTATGGCAGTTTGACTTTTCTCTCCAGTGAAATCATATGGAGGCAATAACAGAAACTACATTCCAAGTAAAATGATTTGCAATTAAGGAACATAGCTAGATTATTAAATGTCTCAACTCATAAAACAAGTTTCAGAATAATATAACAGACAGCTTGAAGCAGATGTGGACCATCCTGTTGAGAGAGAATTCTCATGGGTCTCTAGTGTTTCTGCACATTTTGCCAGTGAGACTCTGATGGCTCTTTGTTCTGGACTTTTGTTTCAAGGATGTGTGTCTAATACCTTGGAAGATAGAGCTAGTGTCTCTCAGGGCAAAGTACAGCCATGCTTAATATTTAGTACAATAAAAATGTCTCTTTCTGGAGCCCAGGGCAAGCATAATTAATGTCCATCATAAAAGATTCTGGTTCTCTTGGGTTTCCTTTCTTGTAAAGCAACCTGTAGTGTGTGCTTGTGTCATCTGAACCTCTTCATGTCACCCTGTAGTAATTGGACTTGGGGAACCAGCACAAAAATGCTGATACTGCAGCTACTGCTATCATTGTGAGTAAAAAACTGCCCTTTCTGTCTCACCTGGGAATCTGATTTGTTCTACTAGCATTCATGAAACTGTGACAGGCTAACTTATTAGCTAACAAGGAGGGTAGAATCTTAGACATTTCAGTTTTTAGCGGAATCAGGACTGATTTTGGTTGCCTGTAAAGATAAATCTTTGTTCTAAATAAGCCAAAGGATATCAGAATTTATTAACAGGGCACCTATGCCCACCCAAGTCAATGTATTTTTTTTTTTTTTTGCGGTACGCGGGCCTCTCACTGTTGTGGCCTCTCCCGTTGTGGAGCACAGGCTCCGGATGCGCAGGCTCAGCGGCCATGGTTCACAGACCCAGCCGCCCCGCGGCATGTGGGATCTTCCCGGACCGGGGCACGAACCCGTGTCCCCTGCATCAGCAGGCAGACTCTCAACCACTGCAACACCAGGGAAGCCCCAGTGTGTTTCTTTAAACCATTATCCTAATAGTAACTTTTAGCTTATCCATTTCTTATAACATGATGGTTACCTAATTCACACCATAAAAGCGTTCTGCTTTTGAAGGAAAGTGTAACTGAATCAATTCTTTATTTCAATTTTTTTTTCGTATTTCAGTACCATGCACTTGAGTATTCTGAATTGAAAACCTAGTTACTAGATTTATAAGAGTGACTTAAAGACATCTGTGTTGAGGAAGAGAATGTGAGAGGAGTATCTTCTGAAACAATCTTATTGATTCAAATAATCACATACATTCTAGCTATTGTATTTTCCCACTTAAAAATGATATTATTTTTAAAGATCTGTTATAGGAATTGTTGATTCTAAAAGTATTTGGGGACAGTGCATTGGGATGTTATGAAAAAAAGTGTTAGCTTTTTCACAGGAAGACTTGGCTTAAGGTTCCAGATTTTGGAAGTCTTACCTTATGACCTTGAACAACTCAGTTATCTTCTTTGAACATCAAGTTCCTCATCAGAATTAAAAAAAAAAAAAAAAAGACAATGTCCTGATCACCTAACTTACATATTGCTTTGAAAACTCTTAGATGTTAACACTTTTAAAGTAGAAATTTGACAGCACTGTAAAGAAGATAGAGTAAGGACTGGGAGGATTCCTGTAGTAGCCAGCTAAGATCTATAATGGTCTTTTTAATATCCAGTATTATTGCTATGGCCATGTCTTACGAAATAAATGGGCCATGGTGGGATAAAACTAAGAGGAGATAACACAAACTATGTGGTGATGAACGGAAGCTCACACTGGCATTCAAAGCACATGATATTCAAAGTTTGTAATGAAATGTATTTGTTTCTGAAGTAAATTCCCAGGGATGTTTTCATAAAATCCATCATTTTTGCCCAATGATCAATTACTATGTTTTGCTGAATGACAGACACGAGGAATTTACCAATGTTAACTTACAAAAACCCTTTTTCTTCTAAATATACACAATATCTGCAGCAATTTATATGATGGATTATTAAGGTGTTTTGGGCAACTTGGACACAAAGTTTTCACTTTTCCCTTTGTCTGTGTTCTCTCTGCCTATCAGTCTACTCCCTCTCCACTACTTAACCATGTCATCTCTTCTCTCTGCCTGTCAACTTCTCTTGTTCTCTCACTGTTTCCCCTCCTTGCTCCTAAGTTTCTTTATTCCCCTTTCTCCTCTCTACTGCTCTCCTCTCCTTGTCCCTTAAAATCCCATTTCCGCTGTTGATGTCTCTTCTTTCTGTTCCCCCTCCAAGTTTTTTTCTTGGTCCCTGTATCTTCTCCTTCCACTGTCCCATCCTCCTAACTCCTGGCTCCTACTTTTCCACTTCACTGCCTTTTTTTATGAGATAGTACAGTATCCCAGGCTGCTCTTTGTGCTCACTATGTTTTCTTCCATCCCAACAAAGTGCTGCTTCTTTTTTTTTTAACATCTTTATTGGACTATAATTGCTTTATAATGGTGTGTTAGTTTCTGCTGTATAACAGAGTGAATCAGCTCTATGAATACATATATCCCCATATCCTCTCCCTCTTGTGTCTCCCTCCCATCCTCCCTATCAACAGTTAGTGAAGAGGCTGTCTTCTCCATTAAATATTCTTGCCTCCTTTATTAAAGATAAGGTGACCATATGTGTGTGGGTTTATCTCTGGGCTTTTTATCCTGTTCCATTGATCTATGTTTCTGTTTTTGTGCCAGTACCATACTGTCTTGATTACTGTAGCTTTGTAGTGTAGTCTGAAGTCAGGGAGCCTGATCCCTCCAGCTCCGTTT
This sequence comes from Neophocaena asiaeorientalis asiaeorientalis, assembly GCF_003031525.2. NCBI lineage: Eukaryota > Metazoa > Chordata > Mammalia > Artiodactyla > Phocoenidae > Neophocaena > Neophocaena asiaeorientalis. Next base: position 1,430,542 of record NW_020185317.1, read on the forward strand.
TTCTTTCTCAAGATTGCTTTGGCTATTCGGAGTCTTTGTTGTTTCCATACAAATTGTGAAATTTTTTGTTCTAGTTCTGTGAAAAATGCCATTGGTAGTTTGTTAGGGATTACACTGCATCTGTAGACTGCTTTGGGTAGTATAGTCATTTTCGCAATGTTGACTTTTCCAATCCAAGAACATGGTGTATCTCTCCATCTGTTTGTGTCATCTTTAATTTCTTTCATCAGTGTCTTACAGTTCCCTGCATACAGGTGTTTTGTCTCCTTAGGTAGGTTTATTCCTAGGTATTTTATTCTTTTTGTTGCAGTGGTAAATGGGAACGTTTCCTTAATTTCTCTTTCTGATCTTTTGTTGTTAGTGTATAGGAATATAAGCGATTTCTGTGTATTAATTTTGTATCCTGCTACTTTACCAAATTCATTGATTAGCTCTAGTAGTCCTCTGGTGGCATCTTTAGGATTATCTGTGTATGGTATCATGTCATCTTCAGACAGTGACAGTTTTACTTCTTCTTTTCCAATTTGGATTCCTTTTATTTCTTTTTCTTCTCTGATTGCCATGGCTATGACTTGCAAAATTATGTTGAAGAATAGTGGCGAGATGGACATCCATGTCTTGTTCCTGATCTTAGAGGAAATGCTTTCAGTTTTTCACCATTGAGAGTGATGTTTGCTGTGGGGTTGTCATATATGGCCTTTATTATGTTAAGGTAAGTTCCCTCTATGCCTGCTTTCTGGAGGATATTTATAATAAATGGGTGTTGAATTTTGTTCAAAGCTTTATTCTGCATCTATTGAGATAATCATATGGTTTTTATCCTTAAATTTGTTACTATGGTTAATCACAATGATTGATTTGCATATATTTGAAGAATCCTTGCATTCCTGGGATAAAACCCACTTGATCATGGTGTGTGATTCTTTTAATGTGCTATTGGATTCTGTTTGCTAGTATTTTGTTGAGGAATTTTGCATCTATGTTCATCAGTCATATTGGCCTGTAGTTTTCTTTTTTTTGTGACATCTTTGTCTGGTTTTGGTATCAGGTGATGGTGGCCTCGTAGAGTGAGTTTGGGAGTGTTCCTCCCTCTGCTATATTTTGGAAGAGTTTGATAAGGATAGGTGTTAGCTCTTCTCTAAATGTTTAATAGAATTCACAAGTGAAGCCATCTGGTCCTGGGCTTCTGTTTGTCCGACGATTTAAAATCACAGTTTCAATTTCAGTGCCTGTGACTGGTCTGTTTATATTTTCTGTTTCTTCTTGGTTCAGTCTGGGAAGGTTGTGCTTTTCTAAGAATTTGTCCATTTCTTCCAGGTTGTCCATTTTATTGGCATAGAGTTGCTTGTAGTAATCGCTTATGATCCTTTGTATTTCTGCAGTGTCAGTTGTTACTTCTCCTTTTTCATTTCTAGTTGTATTGATTTGAGTCGTCTTCCTTTTTTTCCTGATGAGTCTTGCTAATGGTTTATCAATTTTGTTTATCTTCTCAAAGAACCAGCTTTTAGTTTTATTGATCTTTGCTATCATTTCCTTCATTTCTTTTTCATTTATTTCTGATCTGATCTTTATGACTTCAGTCCTTCTGCTAACTTTCGGTTTTTTTGGTTTTTCTTTCTCTAATGCTTTAGGTGTAAGGTTAGGTTGTTTGTTTGAGGTTTTTCTTGTTTCTTGAGGTAGGATCATATTGCTATAAAATTCCCTCTTAGAACGGCTTTTGAGGCATCCAGTAGGTTTTGGGTCATCGTGTTTTCATTGTCATTTGTTTCTAGGTATTTTTTGATTTCCTCTTTGATTTCTTCCGTGATCTCTTGGTTATTTAGTAGTGTATTGTTTAGCCTCCATGTGTTTGTGTTTTTTACAGTTTATTTTTCCCTGTAATTGATATCTAGTCTTATGGCGTTGTGTTCGGAAAGGGTACTTGATATGATTTCAATTTTCTTAAATTTACCAAGGCTTGATTTGTGACCCAAGATATGATCTGTCCTGGAAAATGTTCTATGAGCTCTTGAGACGAAAGTGTATTCTGCTGTTTTTGGATGGAATATCCTATAAATATTGATTAAGTCCATCTTGTTTATTGTGTCATTTAAGCAGTGTTTCCTTATTTATTTTCATTTTGGATGATCTGTCCATTGCTGAGAGTGAAGTGTTAAAGTCCCCTGCTATGATTGTGTTACTGTCGATTTCCCCTTTTATGGCTGTTAGCATTTGCCTTATGTATTGAGATGCTCCTATTTTGGGTGCATAAATATTTACAATTGTTATATCTTCTTCTTGGATTGATCCCTTGACAATTATGTAGTGTCCTTCTTTGTCTGTTGTAATAGTCTTTAAAGTCTATTTTGTCTGATATGAGAATTGCTACTCCAGCTTTCTTTTGATTTCCATTTTCATGGAATATCTTTTTCCATCCCCTCACTTTCAGTCTGTATGTGTCCCTAGGTCTGAAGTGGGTCTCTTGTAGGTAGCATATTTACAGGTCTTGTTTTTGTATCCATTCAGCCAGTCTATGTCTTTTGGTTGGAGCATTTAATCCATTTACATTTAAGGTAATTATAGATATGTATGTTCCTATTACCAGTTTCTTAATTGTTTTGGATTATTTTTGTAGGTCTTTTCCTTCTCTTGTGTTTCCTGCCTAGAGAAGTTCCTTTAGCATTTGTTGTAAAGCTGTCTTGGTGGTGCTGAACTCTCTCAAGTTTTGCTTGTCTGTAAAGGTTTTAATTTCCGTCGAATCTGAATGAGATCCTTGCTGGTTAGAGTAATCTTGGTTGTAGATTTTTTTCCCTTTCAACCCTTTCAATATGTCCTGCCACACACTCAGGCTTGCAGAGTTTCTACTGAAAGATCAGCTGTTAACCTTATGGGATTCCCTTGTATGTTATGTGTTGCTTTTCCCCTTCTGCTTTTAGTATTTTGTCTTTGTATGTAATTTTTGATAGTTTGATTAATATGTGTCTTGGCATGTTTCTCCTTCTGTTTATCTTGTATGGGACTCTGGGCTTCCTGGACTTGATTGACTATTTCCTTTCCTGTATTAGGGAAGTTTTCAGCTATAATTTCTTCAAATGTTTTCTCAACCCCTTTTTTTTTTCTCTTCTTCTTCTGGGACCCCTATAATGCAAATGTTGGTGCATTTAACGTTTTCCCAGAGGTCTGAGACTGTCCTCAATTCTTTTCATTCTTTTTTCTTTATTGTTCTCTGTGGTAGTTGTTTCCACTATTTTGTCTTCCGGGTCACTTATCTGTTCTTCTTTCTCAGTTATTCTGCTATTGATTCTTTCTAGAGAAGTTTTTATTTCGTTTATTGTGTTGTTCATCATTGTTTGTTTGCTCTTTAGTTCTTCTAGGCCCTTGTTAAACGTTTCTTGTATTTTCTCCATTCTATTTCCAAGATTTTGGATCATCTTTACTATCATTCCTCTGAATTCTTTTTCAGGTAGACTGCCTATTTCCTCTTCATTTGTTTGGTCTGGTGGGTTTTTACCTTGCTCCTTCATCTGCTGCATATTTCTCTGTCTTCTCGTTTTGCTTAACTTATTGTGTGTGGTGTCTCCTTTTTCCAGGCTGCAGGTTCGTGGTTCCCGTTGTTTTTGGTGTCTGCCCCCAGTGGGTAATGTTGGTTCAGTGGGTTGTGTAGGCTTCCTGGTGGCAGGGAGTGGTGCCTGTGTTCTGGTGGATGAGGCTGCATATTTTCTTTCTGGTTGGCAGGACTGTGTCCGGTTGTGTGTTTTGGGGTGTCTGGGAACTTAGTATGATTTCAGGCAGCCTCTCTGCTAATGGGTGGTCTTGTGTTCCTGTCTTGCCTGTTGTTTGGCATGGGGTGTCCAGCACTGGAGCTTGCTGGTTGTTCATTGGAGCTGGGTCTTAGCGTTGAGATGGAGATCTCTGGGAGCGCTGTCGCTGATTGATATTATGGGGGCTGGGAGGTCTCTGGTGGACCAATGTCCTGAACTCGGCTCTCCCACCTCAGAGGCTCAGGCCTGACACCCGGTTGGAGCACCAAGACCCTGTCAGCCACACGGCTGGGTGGGTGGGGAGTTTCTTGCCTTTTGGGATGTCTGAGGTCTTCTGCCAGCGTTCAGTAGGTGTTCTGTAGGAGTTGTTCCACATGTAGATGTATATTTGATTATTTGTGGGGAGGAAGGTGATCTCCACATCTTACTCCTCTGCCATCTTGAAGGTTGGTCCATGCTTCGTCTTTGTATCCAGCTTTTTAAGCTTCAGGAGCAATAACAACAGCAGCAGAAAACCAGAGCAAAGGTCAGTTAAACAATTCTTAGATGTTATCATCTTCTCATAAATTAAAAATCTGTGTAAAGGCTGTGCATCCAGTATGAATGCCACAAAACTTTACTTGGTGAAGAAAAGGAAGTTTACTGTAATTTTGGCAAAGGAGGGAAATTGATCACTTGGCATATTGTTCCCTTGGAAAATTGAATTTCAGGTATATTGATTTCTGATAAATTGACCTAAAATCATTATGAGTGGAAGGCAGTTAAGCATTATCCAAAGTCCAAGAAGGAAGTCAGTTTAAATTCCTCCTATATTCTGGCAGAATTTGTCCCTTAATGTAGGGTCACTAGCTGTGGTTGGAGGCAGCAAGTGAATATACAAAAAATGGGGAGACTGTCTTAGTTTCTTTTCATTCAGTTTTGTTTTCCTTATGAATTCAGAATAGGTAAAACTTAGAACATGTTTATATAATAATTTTTGGTAGAACTGGAAATGTAAGGTATTCCAAATTTAGAGAGTCTTCTCACATACTGCATTTTGAAATATTGGATTGAATAACACAGAGCTTTCTTGCCCACAAATATTAGTTTTCTAGCCATGCCACGCAGCTGCTATCAATTTACTGGAGTGTATTTTTTTTCTGGCGAACCTCAAATGCTACCAATTGGAATTTTGAGAAGATGTTAAAGAATTTGTGATAAATAAGTTGATGTGGTGATAGGCACGTTAATGGCAAAAATGAGTAATATGGTTTCTAAGCAACTAAAATGTGACAAGAAGCATTAGTGAACTTAAAAGTAGTGGTGATGTGTTGTTAGAAACTAGTTTGGAATGATTACTTCTGTGTACTTTGATTTCTGATACCACCCAGCCCAAGCCCAAGGCATCCAGAATGAAAGTCATCTCTCTCCCCTTTCCCTCTTCTCAACACCAGTGATTCTTTAAAGGAAGCACAAATCCCACTTCAGCTGCAAATCTTTTCTGGACTGTGTCTGAAAAGATATTTCCCTCTTTTGATTTCTAACATTAATTACCATGTATACTACATACATCTGACAATCATGTACTACCTTGTGACACCTCTTTTATTTTGCTATCTTAACATGTCTTTGAAAGTAAATTTATTTAAAAACACCACATAAGTGTCCATATCTTGTCTGTAAAATTAGAATGTAAACTCTTTGAGGGAAGAAGTTTTTTAATTTTTGTTTTCTTCACAGCACGCATGCAGTGCTTTGAAAATAGTGTGTTCCTTAAATACACGTGGGTTTGAGTAAAGAGCTTAGAATGATAAGAAAAAAATAATTACACTATATGAGGTTGCTGACCATATAGTGTTCATTCTGCCTTCTTTTTCGCATGCTGAGCTTTCAAAGACATAGATTTAATGTAGTAATTCCAATTGATTTAAAGTAAAATGAAAGTACCGGGAACAGAAAACTGTTGGCACTTTGTAATAGCATGTAATAAGTTTATAGACTTTGAAACAGTATTTTTAACCTTGGCATTTATTTCAGAGTGTGTTTTATTTCACACTACTTTTGCTAACTACTGGTGGAATATTGGATTATTGAACTGAAGAGTTCATTAATACTCATCATTTGTCAGCATAGTGTTTGGAAACCATGGTATTAGGTAGCAGAAGTTGTGATTTATATAGCCACTTTTTAATCTGCTGTGTGACAGTCTTCTGGAGAGCGTGAGATGTAAGCGGTGGATGAAAATTAAGGTAATGTGTGACATTTTATTCAGACAAATGAGATAGATGGTGAGACATTAAGTGCTGTCTTGCTATTTTTGTCATCTGTTTGCATAACGATGTTCCTTATTATTCTCAATAAAAATTAGTGTTATTATATTTTACAACCTGATAAGCAAAATCATATAAAATTGCCAATTTTTGACTTACTAAAAAAGCAATTTCTTATGCTTCAACCTACCTAAATTTTAGCTTTATAAATTTCTGCTTTATATGTATACTACTTGAAAAAAAAGTCTTGAGAACAGTCTTTTCTATTTGTGAATCTACATTTAATTTTATTTAAAGTGTATACATTCAGACTATGGTTGATTCCAAGATGATTATTGAGTTTTGTTTATTTTTTTCCCCTTTTTGGGTGTTGTGGCACATGGCAGGATAATCAAAGTCTGAGTCTGATACACAGCACACTTTCCTTATAGCATCAAATGTCCAGCTGCTGAATACTAGCCCTTTAGCATCTGGTGTCACCACTACTGCCAAGAGCAGCCCAGATAACTCTGCAGTCTGGAATCAGTGCAATTAGAAACACTTTTTGGATTGTTTTGTTAGTGCAATTCAAACAGCAACATTTATGATGGGGAAATATGAGGTTGAAAAAGTTGTTTTATACCTATAAATAAAGTGTTGTGTTGGGACATTGGGACAGATTGTAGGACATTATAGTAAATAGCTTTCAGCTGAAGAAGAAATTAAATGATAGTGTTGGGGGCTGCTTTTAGGGCAGATCATGAAGATCAGGTGGCAGTGACTCAAATGACAGAAAATTGGTAGAAATTATTAGCTGTAAATTCAAGAAATGTCATAAAAGAAAATGTGACAGATCTTAGTGATAGATTGGGTGTTTTGCTAGAACAATGAAAATTGCTGCTCCAGAGAGTATATAGAGGAAGATTGCTAACACTGTGCTTTATCATGGTCTCTGTGCACGAACTATATGAGCATAGGTTTATAACATCTGGTGTGGCCTGTAACACATACGTTTGTTATTACACTATTTTACCTGCAAGACTAAATTTACATGAGTAGATGCCTATCATTTGATATCTAAGGAATATACTTCTTCAGATTCAGTTTAAGACATATGTAATACACATTGATTCAAAGAAGTGAAAATCCAAATATTTCAGTAAATGTAATACACATAGTTATGAAACATTCTCTATCTTAAGAACATTGTCTTTTCCTCTGGACAAGAGTACTTACTTGTCTTTACCTTTTCTAATTATAATTTAGATCTATAATCTTAAAGCAAGGTATTTATTATCTAATATTGTAATAACTTAGATATGTGTGGCTATGGGTATATGAGTAGGAAGGTGTGCTCTGGAACCAGGCTGCCTGGCTTTAGAACCTGGTTCCTTCAGTTGCCTGCTTCTGTGTCCTTGAGCAAGCTATTTAGTTTCCTGAAAATCAGTATTCTCTTCTGTAAAATGTAAATAATATTACCTATCTCATAGAGGTTGTCACAACTATTAAATGAGTCTAATACATGAAAGCTCTTAGAACCCTGACCATGCCTATAGCATTAGCAAGCACCAACAAATGTTAGCTATTATTATTAATACCCACTGTTCTCAGTAAAATGTATATCAAAGCTTAAGATGAATATCTACATGCAAAAAGATGAATCTAGATACAGACTTTACACCCTTCACAAAAATCAACTCAAAATGGATCACAGACCTAAATGTAAAATGCAAAACTATAAAAATCCTAGAAGACACTGTAGGAAAATATTTAGGTAACTTTGGATTTGGTAATGACTTTTTACATACAACACCAAAGGCATGATCCATGAAAGAAAGAATTGATAACTGGACATCATTAAAATAAAAAAGTGTCTGTTCTGTGAAAGATACTGTCAAGAGAATGAGAAGACAAGTCACAGCCTGAGAGAAAATATTTGCAAAAGACAGATCTGATAAAGGACTGTTATTCAAAGTACACTAAGAACTCTTAAAACTCAACAGTAAGAAAACAAACAACTAGATGAAGAAATGGACCAAAGACCTTAACAGACACCTCACCAAAGAATATATACAAATGGCAAATAATCATATAGAGATGCTCTACATCATATGTCATGAGGAAATGCAAAGTAAGACAATGAAACATCACTACATACCTATGGTAATGGCTAAAATCTAGACCACTGACAACACCAAATGCTAGTGAAAGTGTGGAGCAACAAAAATTCTCATTCACTGCTGGTGGGAATGCAAAATGGTACAGACACTTTGGAAGAAAATTTGGTAGGTTTCTTAAAAAACTAAACATACACTTACCATATGAATCAGCAGTTGTGCTCCTTGGTGTTTACCCAGAGGAGCTGAAAACTTATATCCATACAGAAACCTGCAAATGGATGTTTATAGCAGCTTTATCTGTAATTTCCAAAATTTGGAAGTAACCAAGATGTCCTTCAGTAGGTGAACAGATAAATAAACTGTGGTATATTTAGGCAAGGGAATATTATTCAACTCTAGAAAGAAATGAGCTATCAAGCCATGAAAAGACATAGAAAAACCTTAACCGCATATTTCTAAGTGAAAGAAGCCAATCGGAAAGGCTACATATTGTATAATTTCAACTATATGACAAAACCATGTGGAATAAACAAAACTACAGAGATAGGAGAAAAAAATCAGTGGTTGCTAGGAGTTACCTGGCATTCATTGTGCTGGGGGAGAGACAGGAATGAATAGACAGAGGGCAGAGGACTTTCAGAGCCGTGAAACTACTCTGTATAATACTATTATGCTGCATACATGCCATATATTTGTTTAAACCCATAAAATGTAGAACACCAAGAGTAAATTGTAAGTTATGGACATGGGGTGATTATGATATGTCATCGTAGGTTCATCAGTTGTAACAAGTATACCACCATAGTGGGAGATGTCGATAATGGGAAAGACTGTATATAAGAGGGGTAGGGGTGGGAATTCCCTGGTGGTCCAGTGATTAGCGCTCTGTGCTTCCACTGCGGGGGCCTGGGTTTGATTCCTGGTTAGGGAACTAAGATCCTGCAAGCCACACGGAGCAGCCAAAAAAAAAGAGGGCAGGTGGGGGTATATGGGAAAGCCAGAAATCCCTGTATCTTCTGCTCAATTTTGCTGTAAATCAAAATTTTCTAAAAAATAACATCATTTAAAAAAAGCCTAAGGAGTTATACTTAAAAATAAAACAATTAAAAATATTATTGTGTTGTCTTTAAGTAGAGACAGAAAAAATAAGAGTAAAGAGTTTTTGTGTTAGAAGACCAAAAAGTAATGAAAGTTGTACACAGACCACATATAAATACTTTGGAAGGCTATGGTCTAAATTGTGTCCCTCCCCCACCCAAATTCATATGTCTAAGCTCTAAGCTGCAATGTGACTGTACTTGGAGATAGGGCCTTTGGGAGGTAATTAGGGTTAGATGGGGTCATGAGGGTGGGTCCCTCATGATGGGATTAGAGACCTTATAAGAAGATGATGAGAGAGATAACTCTCTCTGCCAAGACACAGGGAGAAGGTGGACTTCTGTAAGCCAGGAAGAGAATTCATACCAGGAACCAAATTGGCTGGTACCTTGACCTTGACTTACCAGGCTCCAGAACTGTAAAAAGCATATGTCTGATGTTTAAACCACATAGTCTATGATATTTTGTTATAGCAGCCTGAGCAGACTAATACAGAGGACATCCAAGATATTAATTTATGGGCTTAACATTTTAAGTACTTTCACTAGTTACAGAGAAGTTTCTATGATATAATTTTTTGGTTTAGTTTTTATTTTGTTTTTAACTGAAGTATAATTTACTTATAATATTATATTAGTTTTTGGTGTACAACATAGTGATTCAGTATATTCATACATACAAAATGATCACAGCACAGGGAACTATATCCAATCTCCTGGGATAAACCATAATGGAAAAGGATATTAAAAAAAGAGTGTAGGGACTTCCCTCGTGGCACAGTGGTTAAGAATCTGCCTGTCAATGCAGGGGTCACCAGTTTGATCCCTGGTCCGGGAAGATCCTACATGCCGTGGAGCAACTAAGCCCATGCACAACTACTGAGCCTGTGCTCTAGAGCAGGGGTCCCCAACCCCCTAACAGGTACTGGTCCTCAGCCTGTTAGGAACCGTGAGTGGCGGGAAAGCGAGCAAAGCTTCATCTGCCGCTCCCCATCGCTCACATTACTGCCTGAACCGTCGCTCGCATTACCACTGGAACTATCACCCCCACCCCCCATCCGTGGAAAAATTGTCTTCTGTGAAACCGGTCCCTGGTGCCCAAAAGGTTGGGGACCACTGCTCTAGAGCCCATGAGCCAGAACTACTGAGCCTGCATGCCACAACTACTAAAGGCCGAGTGTCCAGATCCTGTGCTCTGCAACAAGAGAAGCCACCGCAATGAGAAGCCTGCGCACCACAACGGAGAGTAGCCCCCGCTCTCCGCAGCTAGAGAAAACCTGTGCACAGCAACAAAAACCCAACGCAGCCAAAAATAGATAAATAAAACTTTAAAAAAAGAGTGTCTATATGTGTAAAACTGAGTCACTTTGCTCTACAGCAGAGATTGGCACAGGGTTGTAAGTCAGCTATACTTCAATTTAAAAAAAATGATCACAATGATAAATCAGGTTACCATCAGTCACCATACAAAGTTATTACATTATTATTGACTATATTACCTATGTTGTACATTACATCTCCATGACTTATTTTATAACTGGAAGTTTATATCTCTTAATCCCCTTCACCTTTCACTCATACCCTCACCCCCACCCCTCTGGCAACGACCAGTTTGTTCTCTGTTTCTATGAGTCTGTTTCTGTTTTGTTATGTTTATTCATTTGTTTCATTTTTAGATTTCACATGTGAGTGAAATGATACAGTATTTGTCTTTCTCTGTCTGACTTATTTCACTTAGCATAATACTCTCTAGGCCTATCCATGCGGTCGCAAAAGGCAAGATTTCATTCTTTTTTATGGCTGAGTACATTCCATTGTGTGTGTGTGTATATGTATATACACACACCACATCTTCTTTATCCATTCATTTATCAGTGGATACATAGATTGCTTCCATATCTTGGCTACTATAAATAATGCTGCAGTGAACATACGGGTGCATACATCTTTTCAAATTAATGGGTTTTTTTGTTTTGAAACATATTCAGAAGTGGAATTGCTGGATCATATTGTAGTTCCATTTTTAAATTTTTGAGGAATCTCCATTCTGTTTCCCATAGTGGCTGCACCAATTTACAATCCCATAAATAGTGCACCCTTTTTCCACATTCTCACCAACACTTGTTAAATGTTACCTTTTTGATAATAGCCATCTGACAGGTGTGAGGTGAGATCTCATTGTGGTTTTGATTTGCATTTCCCTGATGATTAGTGATGTTGAACATCTTTTCATGTATCTGTTGGCCATCTGTAGATCTTCTTTGCAAAAATATCTATGCAGGGCTTCTGCCAATTTTTTAATTGGGATTTTTTTTTAATGTTGTATGAGTTCTTTTGCATATTTTGGATATTAACCCCTTATTGGATATATAGTTTGCAGATATCTTCTATCAGTAGCCTGCTTTTTTGTTTCATGATCATTTCCTTAACTGTGCAAAAGCCTTTTAGTTTGATGTACTCCCATTTGTTTATTTGTGCTCATGTTTCCCTTGCCTGAGGAGACAGATCCAAAAACATTTTGCTAATAAGATTGTTGTCAAAGAGTGTACTGCCTATATTTTCTTCCATGAGTTTTATGGCTTTAAGACTTACATTTAAGTCTTTAATCCATTTTAAGTTTCTTTTTGTATATAGTGTCAAAAAGTAGTCCAGTTTGATTCTTTTACACATAGCTGTCCAATTTTCCCAAGGCCATTTATTGAAGAAGCTATCTTTTCCCCATTGTATATTCTTGTATCCTTTGTTATAGGTTAGTTGACCATATAGGTATGGGCTCTCTGTTCTGTTCCGTTGATATATGTGTCTCTTTTTGTGCCAGTACCATACTGTTTTGATGACTGTAACTTTGTACTATAGTTTGGAATCAGGACGCATAATACCTTCAGCTTCGTTTTTCCTTCTCAAGATTGCTTTGGCTATTTGGGGCCCTTTATGTTTCCATACAAATTTTAGAATAATTTTTTATAGTTTTGGGAAAATTCCAATTGTGTTTTGATAGAGATTGCATTGAATCTATAGATTGCCTTGGGTAGTGTGGTCATTTTAATAATATTAATTCATCCAATCTGTAAGCATGGCATATCTTTCCATTTGTCTGTGTCATCTTTAGTTTCTTTCATTAGTGTCTTAGAGTTTTCTGAGTACAGATGTCTACCTCCTTGGTTAAATTTATTCCTAGTTATTTTATTCTTTTTGATGCAATTGTAAATGGGTTTGTTTTCTTAATTTCTCTTTCTGATGGTTTGTTGTTAGTATATATAAATACAACAGATATCTGTATATTAATTTTGTATCTTGCAACTTTACTGAATTCATTTATTAGTCCTAGTAGTTTTTTCATAGCATCTTTAGGATTTTGTATACATAGTGCCTTGTAATCTGAAAACAGTGTCACTTTTACTCCTTCCTTTACAATTTGGATTTCTTTAATTTCTTTTCTTGTATAATCACTGTGGTTAGGACTTCCAATACTATGTTGAATAAAAATGGCAAAGTGAGCATCTTTGTCTTGTTCCTGATCTTAGCGGAAATGTTTTCAGCTTTTCACCATTGAGTATGATGTTGGCTGTAGGTTTGTCATCTATGGTCTTTATTATGTTGAGGTATGTTCCCTCTATACCCACTTTCATAAGAGTTTTTATCATAAATTGATGTTAAATATTGTCAAAAGATTTTCCTGCATCTATTGAGATTATTATATGATTTTTATTCAGTTTGTTAATGTGGTTTGTTACACTGTGGGTATTGACTTGTGGGTATTGAAGCATCTTTGCGTCCCTGTGATAAATCCCACTTGATCATGGTGTGTGATTGTTTTACTGTATTGTTGAATTTGGTTTGCTAACATATTGTTGGAATTTTTTGCATCTGTGTTCATCCATGATATTGGCCTGTAGTTCGTGTGTGTGTGTGTGTGTGTGTGTGTGTGTGTGTTGCCTTTGTCTGGCTTTGATAACAGGGTGGTGCTGCCTTGTAGATGAGTTTGGAAGCATTTCTTCTGTTTCAATTTTTTGGAATAGTTTGAGGAAGATAGGTGTTAATTCTTCTTTAAATGATTGGTAGAATTCACACAAGAAGCCATCTTGTCTGGACTTTTGCTTGTTGGGAGTTTTTTAAAATTACTGATTCAATCTCATTACTGGTAGTCTGTTTATATATTCTATTTCTTTCTGATACAGTCTTAGGGGATTGTACATTTAGGAATTTACCCATTTCTTCTAGGTTTTTCACTTTATTGTTGTATAATTGTTCATAGTGATCCTTTGTATTTCTATGATGTCAATTATGATTTCTCTTTCATTTCTGATTTTATTTATTTGGGCTCTCCCTCTTTTTTCCTTGTGAGACTGGCTACAGGTTTACCAATTTTGTTTATATTATCAAAGAATCAGCTCTTAGTTTCATTGATCTTTTCTGTTGTTTTTAGTCTCTATTTCATTTATTTCTGCTCTGATCTTTATGATTTCTTTTCTCCTACTAGCTTTAGGTTTTGTTTTTTCTTTTCTAGTTCCTTTGGGAGTTTGGTTAGGATGTTTATTTGAGTTTTTTTTTTTTTTTTTTTTTTTTTAGAGAAGCTTGCATTGCTGTAAACATCCCTCCTAGAACTGATTTCATCCCATAAATTTTGGATCTTTGTGTTTCTGTTTTCATTTGTCTCCTGGTATATTTTCTTATTTCTTCTTTGATTTCTTCAGTAACCCTTTGGTTGTTTAGTAGCATATTGTTTAGCTTCCGTGTGTGTGTTTTGCAGTTGTTTTTCTTGTAGTTGATTTCTATTCTCATATAGCTGTTGTCGGAAAAGATGCTCAGCATGATTTCAGTCTTAAATTTATTAAGACTTGTTGTGTACCCTAGCATATGATCTGTCTTGGAGGATGTTCCATGTGCACTTGAAAAGAATGTGTATTTTGCTGCTTTTGGATGAAATATTCTATATATTTCTATTAAGTCCATCTGGTATAATGTTTCATTTAAGGCTAGTGTTTCTTATTGATTCTCTCCCGGGATAATCTGTCCATTGATGTTTGTGAGGTATTAAATTTCCCTGTTATTATTGTGTTACTGTCAATTTATCTCTTTATATTTGTTAATATTTGATTTATGTATTTAGTTTAGTGCTCCTATGTTGGGTGCATTTATATTTACAATTGATATATCCTCTTGTTCGAATGATCTGTTGAACATTATGTAAAATTCTTCTTTGTTTCTTGTTACAGTCTTTGTTTTAAAGTATATTTTGTCTGACATAAGTATTGCTAACCCACCTTTCTTTTCATTTCAATTCATATGCAATATCTTTTTCCATCCCCTCACTTTTGCTTGTGTGTGTCTTTAGATGTGAAGTGAGTCTCCTATAGGCAGGATATATATGGGTCCAGTTTTGAATTCATTTAGCCATCTGTGTCCTTTACGTGTCATTTACATTTCAAGTGTATGTTGATAGGCTTGTACTTATTGCCATTTTGCTAATTGTTTTCTGGTTGTTTTTGTAGTTCTCTTTTATTTCTTCTTTTGTTTTCTTCCCTTGTAATTTGATGACTACCTTTACTGTTATGTTTGGATTTCTTTCTCTTTTGTGTGAGCGTGTCTATTAGATTTTTGGTTGTGGTTACTATGAGGTTTATATATAACACCCTGTGTGTATACATGATTATTTTAAGTTGATGATCTCTTTTTTTTTTTTTTTTGTGGTACGCGGGCCTCTCACTGTTGTGGCCTCTCCCGTTGTGGAGCACAGGATCCGGACGCGCAGGCTCAGCGGCCATGGCTCACGGGCCCAGCCGCTCTGTGGCATGTGGGATCTTCCCAGACCGGGGCACAAACCCGTGTCCCCTGCATCGGCAGGCAGACTCTCCACCCCTGCACCACCAGGGAAGCCCATGATCTCTTAAGTTCAAACCCATTCTAACATCTTGTATTTTTACTTCCCCAGCCACACGTAATGTTTTTGACATCACGTTTTACATCTTTCTGTTTTGTGTATCCCTTAACTACTTATTGTGGATATCAATTTTACTATTTTGTCTTTTAACCTTCCTACTGGCTTTATAGGTGGTTACACTACTACCTTTACTGTATATTTGCCTTTACCATTGAGAGTTTTCATTTTGCAATTTTCATATTTCTACTTGTTATGTTTTCTTTTAGGCTTTGAGAAGTCACTTTAAGATTTCTTTTAGGGTTTGTTTAGTGATGTTGACTTCTTTTAACTTTTGCTTGTCTGTAAACTCTTAATCTCTCTTTCAAATCTGAGTGATAGCCTTGTCAGGTAGAGCATTCTTGGTTGTAGTTTTTTTCCTTTCATTATTTTGAATATATTGTACCACTTCCTCTGGACTATAGTTTCTGTTGAAAAGTCAACTCATGGTCTTATGGGAGTTGCCTTATATGTAACTTGTTGCTTTTCTCTTGCTGCTCTTAAGAGTCTCTATCTTTAATCTTTGCAGTTTTAACTATAATGTGTCTTGGCATGGACCTCTTTGGGTTCATCTTGTTTGGGATTCTCTGAATATTTGTTTCCTTTCCCAGGTTTGGGAAGTTTTCCACTATTGGTTCTTCAAATAATTTGTCTGCCCTTTTATCTTTCTCTTATTTTCCTGGGACCTCTATATATTAGTATTCTTGATGTTGTCCAGAGGTCTTAAACTACCATTTTTTATAATTTTTTTTCTTTTTTCTATTCAGCATGAGTGATTTCTATGATTTTGTCTTACAGTTCATTGATCCATTCCTCTGTATCATCTAATCTTTTTATTCTTTCTAGTGTATTTTTAAAATTTCAGTTATTGTGTTGTTCAGCTCTGTTTGGTTATTTTTTATATTTTCTAACTATTTTTTAAACTTCTCACTGTGTTCACTCTTCTCCTGAGATCAGTGACCATCTTTATGATCATTATCTTGAACTCTTTATCAGGTAGATTGCTTATCGTGACTTTGTCTAGATTTTTTTCTGAGTTTTTTTTTTTCCCTTGTTTGGAACATATTTCTCTTTCTCATTTTGCTTAATTCTCCATGTTTGTTTCTGTATATTAGGTAGGTTGGTCACATTTCCTGATCTTGGAAAAGTGGCCTTATGTAGGAGACTGACTGCTGGTGTGTGGGGCCATATCCTGAGACAGTTGCTTGTGGTTCCCAGGGTGCTTAAGGCTGATGCTGATCCACTGGTCAATGGGGCTGAGTCTCTGGCTTTGGGGGCCTTTGGATCAGGGGCTGGTGCCAGCCTGGTAGTGGGTGAGCTGGGCCCTTGCACTTCTGGCTGCTTAGCTTATGGAGTCCTGGGACCACAGATAACCAGATAAGCCCCACTAATAAGCTAGAGGGAAGACTCCAAAATGGTGCTAGCTAGCACCAGTTTCCTGGTGGTTGAATGAGCTTTCACAAATGGCTAGTGCCAAAATTTATGTCCCCAGGGGACATCTCACTTGCCTCCTGCCTCTCTGGGAGGCTCTTCAAGATCAGTAAATGTCTGAGCCAGGCTTCTTTCAAATTACTGCCTCTGTGCTGGTACTCAGAGAGTGAGATTTTGTGTGCACCCTTTAAGAGTAGCATCTCTGTTTCCTGCAGTCCTCTTGCTCTCCCATATGCAAACCCCACTGGCCTTCAAAGCCAGATGTTCTGGAGCCTCATCTTCCTCGTGCAGGACCCCTGCACTGGGTAGCTTGATATAAGGCTCAGACCCCTTGCTCCTTGGAGAGGACCTCTGTAATTATGATTATCCTCTCATTTGTGGGTTGCCTACCTGGAGGTTTGGGTCTTGACTGTACCACATCTCTGCTCCTCCTACCCATTTGTTTTGATTTCTTCTTTATATCTTTACTTGTGGTAAATCTCTCCTGCTAGTGTTCAGGTCATTTTCGTTGATAGTTGCTTTGTAAATAGTTGTAAATTTGATACGCCTGTGGGAGAAGGTGAGCTCAGGGTCTTCCTACTTCACCATCTTTGCCATTCCTTCCAAGGAATAATTATTGTTATATTAAGGACAAGGATATTTTGAATGGGTCCTATCTGGCTTTTCTTTTACCTTGATTGATCAAATAGTAATGCAGATTTAAGCATTTATAAAAACTACAAACTATAAAGCACTGCAGTTACATTAGTTATTAATATTATGAATAAATGATTTTTAAAAACAAATTTTTTCTAGACATTCATGAAAACAAATCATTACATCATTGCTTCAGCATGGAATAATAGAATTGTTCAGTTATAAGACCATTGAAATGAAATTTTCTTTCCAGTTTGCATTGATACACAAGAGGATTACATTTTCATGATCTCAGATGTGAAATTTTATCTCATATACGGGGAACTGAACCTTCCTCTATAATTTTTTTGCATATTTAGCAGTGCTCCTCTTGTCAAGAATTTCTTGTTTACATCCCAGCTAAATCTCTCTTGCAGCAACTTAGGCTCATAGCTTCTTATTTTGTCCTCAGTGGAGAGGAAGAATAACTGATAAAAATCCACAAGATATTCTGGTATATATTCTTCTTCCACCACACCCTTCCCACCAACGCCAGAATACTGCGATGATGTTAAAAAAATTTTTTTTCCTCATAAGTAGTTTTCTCTATTTAAAAAAAAGTTGGCAAGGGATATTGTACCCTTTTATTTTTTTATATCATTTAGGTTCCTTAGCTTTCATTCTCCATATTGCACACATACTAATAGGTTTTGAATATCAGTTATATCTAGGCCAGTTTCAGGTAATACAAAGGATTTTGTGAGAACTTTATACTCTCTAGAGCTAAGAATGTGCTACCAACCCTGGTCTGGAGCAGTGGGGGAACATATCTTTCCAAAGGCAGATGGAGAAATTCTCATCTCAAATCAATACGTTTCCTTTCTTTGGTAATGGAGTTGAATTATAACTGACTAAGAGATCATTGTTCCCAGGTGTAGCAAGGACAATAGTGTATAGGACTCCAGAATAAGAACAATTACTCCACTTTGTATAGCATCGCTCAAAGTAAACTTCCAAAACCTTTGCCTGATAATGTGTTATCCCAAACTGGATACATGTAAAACACAGTTTATTTATTTATTTATTTTTGCGGTACACGGGCCTCTCACTGCTGTGGCCTCTCCTGTTGTGGAGCACAGGCTCCGGATGCACAGCCTCAGTGGCCCTGGCTCACGGGCCCAGCTGCTCCGCGGCATGTGGGATCTTCCCGGACCGGGGCACGAACCCGTGTCCCCTGCATCGGCAGGCAGACTCTCAACCACTGTGCCACCAGGGAAGCCCAAAACACAGTTTTATTATTGGGTTGGCCCAAAAGTTCGTTCGGGTTTTTGTAACATCATACAGGAAAATCTGGACGAACTTTTTGGCCAACCCAGTATTTAACCCTGGGTCACATTTAGGATACATTGTAAAAGATTGTTGGACTACCAAGAGAGGCTTAATCTAATTTATGCTGATCTGTGAATTTACTGACTCTTTCTTATTGCTGGCAATTGGTCAAATTTTTGACCTTTGATTTAATTTTACCTTGATGTGCTTTCTTGGTTCCCTTAGTCCCTCCTGGTCTCATAGCAGCCATGTAGTTCTCACTTGCACAAGGTCTTTACTTGTAACTGCTTGGGTAGAGTAAGCATGGGCAGAGAGCTCTGGTTTCTAGTACAGAAATTAATTTGCTACTGTGATTTTGATCATGTTTATATTTTTAATAGTGTCATGGTTTGGAATTTATAATTAGATGTTGTTCAAAGGAGAGACCTTGTATAATAAAGAATTTGTCTGGCCTTTGTTTCTGGTTCCTGGGATGTAACCTCTAAACTCTTAGAATTTCCCTAGTGATGACTATCTTTGTGTTCATAATGGACCCCTGGACTACATCTGGTAGTTTATGCTAATGAGGTGAGTGAAGCTTGTCCCCCAGATAGTTTAAGCAACCAAGATGACTCAGGATCAGGACTAGGCATGCCAGGAATACCACCCGGGTGATTCGGAGTTTGGGGCTTCGAGCCAAATAATTTCAGTTTGACATCCAGGGAGGGTAGGAAAACTGGGGATTGAGTCATGTAGGAAATGATTCAATCAATCATGCTTACATCATAAAACACCATTAAAATCTCTGGACTCTAAGCTTGAGTGTGCTTTCCTGGTTTGCAGTACTCTTTGAGTATTGTCACATGTTGATGCCAGGAGATTTACTCTGTCTCTGATGACAACAGAAGTTTTGCCTTTGGAATTCTATCAGACCTCACCTTTGTATCTCTCCCTTTCTTCCTTCTCATTTTAATCTTTTTGCTATAATAAAATTCTAATCATAAGTGCTTTATAAGTTCTATGAGTCATTCTAGTAAATTACTGAACCTGAGGTTGCTCATGGGTACCCCCAAATTTGCAGCCAACTGATCAGATGTGAGGGTGGCTCAGGGGACTCTTGAACTTGTGGTTGGTATCTGAATTGAGGGCAGTCTTGTGAAGGACTGTGCTCTTAACCTTAAGTTTGGCAAATTCATTGTAGACCTGAAGGAAATCCAGCTCCAGCGAGTGCCCCACTTTCTATGTTGTATATAGTAGTTACCCAAAGCTTGAGGGACAGGTAGCCCAAGCAGTATCTGATTCTGAGCTGCAAAGACTCTAGCTGTAGTTTTCTGCAAGAATATTTACCTATATGGGAAAAGAATCTAAAAAAGAGTAGATATGTGTATATGTATAACAGATTCACTTTGCTGTGAGCATGAAACTAACACAACATTGAAAGTCAACTATATTCCAATAAAAATTAAAAGAAAACTTATCAAGAAAAAAACAATATTTAGATGAGAGCTGTATTTTAATGTTAAAATGTGTGGTAATGTGTTTAGTGTTTCTTTTGGTACTGTAATAAATAGTGTCAAAAACCATGCATAGAAGGGTGTTGGTCAACTTTTTGTCTCAAAGTACATTAGGAATGTTACGTTTTGTAGAACTTTGTACCAAGTTTATGTAAAAAGATATAACCATAAAGTGAAAACTGAAGTTCAAAATAAGTGTGTGGTGAAGTTTTTTCTTGAAATTCTTGAAAAAAAACAGGAAAGAGATTATATTTTATTTTTCATAAAGTATCATGAGGGGCTTTCCTGGTGGCGTAGTGGTTGAGAGTCTGCCTGCTGATGCAGGGGACACGGGTTCGTGCCCCGGTCCGGGAAGATCCTACATGCCGCGGAGCGGCTGGGCCCGTGAGCCATGGCCGCTGAACCTGCACGTCCAGAGCTTGTGCTCCACAACGGGAGAGGCCACAACAGTGAGA